>NC_047118.1:87864553-88062053 GCF_902500255.1 Thalassophryne amazonica
ATCTCTCTCTCTCTCTCCTCTCTTCCTAACATCTCTCTCTCTCTCTCTCTCTTCATAACATCTCTCTCTCTCTCTCTCAAAATCTCCTCTCTTCCTATGTTCTCCTACCTCCTGTTCATCATTGCGACATATCCTACATATGAATGTTTCATGGGATGAAAGAAGGAATGTTCCGTGTTTTATATTACACCTAAATAGAGCTGCGTCATTCATTTTTTTGATATTTTACTTTCGTCTCAGAGCTGAACCCGAGGGCAGAGGGACCCAGCACCTCACTCCGGCCTGCTCATGCTGAGGTGCTTTTCGCGGCATGTGTGTTTAAACACGTCTGCTTCTTTAAATCCAAAAGTACTTTTCCTGTTCTTCATCATGACAGCACTTCGATGTTGCCACGAATGCTGTAAGAGCTGGATTCAGTTGCCTCATATCATGGAGGTGTCTTTACTGAAAGGTAACGGAGCCGCGCAAATGAGCTAAATAGACGGGAGAAAAATGCACAGCTGTGACATCACCCACACAGTGAGACAAGCCAATGGCACATGTCATACAGTGCACCAATCAAATTACAAGAATCTCTTTGGCTCTTGTGTAACGCCACTTCAAAAACCATTAACACAAATCCATCCGTCTGTTTTCTACACTCGCTTCCTCCAGTTCAGGGTCGTTGGGCTGGAGCCTGTTCCAGCAGTCAGAGGGCGGGAGGCGTGTTCACCCCGGACAGGATGCTAGGCAGTCACAGCGCCACATAGAGGCAGACAGACACATTCACACCTTTAATTTCAAGTTTTCAGTCCATCTAACCTGCGTGTCTTTAAATGTAGGAGGAAGCCGGAGCAGCTGGAGGGAACCCACACAAACACGGGGAGAACACGCAAACTCCACACAGAAAGGCCACAGGTGGGAATCAAACTCACGACTTTCTTGCTGTGAGACAGCGGTGTTAAGCTACTGTGCTGCATAAACACAAATCATAATCAGAATTTATCATTTGATCCTAAAAGGAGTTTTTCCCTTTTGTCTTGCTCACTTTTCTAGAGGTGAGGCTACTTCCAATATGGGAGAACACTCGGAAACCAAGACATCCATATGAGGAGAACAGTCCTCGAACCCAACAGGAGCTCTGATTTCTCTGCGTCAGTGTGGTCATGTGACGGGGCTGCAGCGCCTCTGGAAGATTGGGCGTTGCCAGCCATCAGTCGGCAGTAGGCGGAGCCACAGAATCCTTTTTGCTGTGAGTGACTGAAGCCCTCCATCTGACTGAACTCAGACACCGTAGAGTTGCTGTCCTGATGTCCCCCACCTCACAGACAGACGTTTGACAGGAGCAGTCACCCGCTGGCTGGGGGTGGAAGAGAGGTGTTCACTCTCTGCCTGTCACTTAGACAGGGGCAGTGATGTCACCTTACCTGGTGGAGGAGCGGGTTGCACAGTGGTCAGCGGGTGCCGGCATCAACCGGGACAATAACCTGTAGAACCTACAGAACCTACTCCTACAGTCCAACAGTCCAGTGTCCCCAAAGACATCCTCACAGGACTCAGTCTCATCCAGTCTGCACTGGAGCTTCTGTTGCTGTTTGTCCTCCAAGCTGACGGTCAGCAAACGCCTCTTTGGTCCACACACCCAAAACCAGTGTTTTTGTCCCGTCATTTCAGCTTTGGTCAGAAATGTGTCTGTACTTAGAAGTTTGCCACCAGCATGTATGAATGCTGTTTCAGTGGTTTTTAACAGGGGGCGCTCTTTGTGTGTTTGCTGTGGCATTATGCAGGTGTCCGTTCTGAACAGCGTCACAGTGAGCGTCAGTCAGCCGTGCGCCGCCGTCCTCGGTGCTGTCCTTTCTCTGCACAGCCGCCTCAGCTCTTGTCAGAATTTCCAGCGGCAGCGTTTACCTTTGGTGGGGCACATTCCAGGCTCGTGCCGTCTCCTGCAGACTTTCCTTCCACTTCCTGTGATTTGCCTGAGGGGTTAAACGTGCACGTGCGTCCAGTCCAACACCAGCGTTCTGCACTGTGAGGACTTCAGAGGGATGAGTAATTCTGAGTCCACACTTCAGTGTCTGCTGTCCCCATGCCAGTGTGGTCATGTGTCTGTTCATCACATCGCTCTGTTGGTTCGTGGGCTAAAGACCAGAGGAACCTCGGTTCAGAACCCCTGAAAATCATTCAGGGCCCTTGAGCAAGATCCTCAATCCTTAGGTTGCTCCTGGTGTGAGGTGAGAGCCTCAAACCCTGACATCAGTGTGTGAATGTGAGGCATCACAGTAAAGCACTTTGACTACACAAAGCACCACGAGGAAGGGTTCCACGCTCCCACCGCATCGCTGTGAACGTCGGTGAAAACCCAATGGATACATCATTGTATGAGGTGGGCGGTCCTACCAGCAGGCAGCAGTTTGATTGGCCTGAGTGATGTGATGGAGGTTTCCTCATTTAAATGAACCCGTGCCTCCGTTAATCTCTCCAGATCAACCTGAATGTCGTCCATTTAAATGCTCATCTGCAAACTGCTTAAATTACCCACAATGCCTCGCAGAAAAACCTTGCAGAATGCGCTCAGTTTCTGGTTAGCCAAGAGGTTAATGTGAGCGGTACATCAATGGGCCAATCAGTGTCCAGGCTGCCTGTTAAGACCGCCCACCTCATTCATTCATGCTTTTACCCATTTATTAATTGGGGGGGAGAACCAAACATGAATTAAGATTAAATAAAATCATAAATGAATAAATACATGTATAAAAGTTAGGGAAGCACCAATCCACATCTTTTCACTTTTGATCCAATCCCGATACCTGAATTTGGATATCTGATGATATCGACACTATGCCGACACCAGAGCTCTGTTTGCTTTAACATTATTAATGTGTATATGTCGCGGACATGAACGAGCAAAGCTCTTCAGCATCTCACCATGTCATTTAGGTCCTTCACACTTTTAGCAAATGCTTCAGGGGAGCATTAGCATGGCTAAAACCCTTCAGCGTCTGGGGGGACACCCCCCCCTCGCCTTTTTAAGCATTTTCTTTATTTGCCTGTCACACACCTGGAAGCTCCTCACCATTTAACCATGTCATTTACTTGTATGTCCTTCAGACTTTTTTCAGTAAAATGGTTCTGGGGAGCATTAGCATGGCTAAAATCTTTCAGCTTCTGGAGGGGCTCCACCCTCCCAGACCCCCGCGTTTTTAAGCATTTTTGTTTTTTGCATTTCAGCTTCGGGGGGAGCTCTAATGACAGCCCTCTTAACCCCCTGCCACTTTAAGTGTTTTTTTTAAATGCAGAGGAAATTAATATTCAAAGTTTTCAGCGAGTTGACATTCGGACTGCACAATGTGGCCAAATTATCATATCTCAAGATTGTCATATCAATATGATATAATATATGACTATGATTTGACACAAAGTGCAGCAACAGTGAAAATTAAACCTTAAACAACAGGTTGAGCTGCATCATCACGCTTCTTTCCGTGTCCATCTTTTGTTTACGGCCAGTAAGGCGGTAAATGAGAACTTTTGAAACATTTTGAAACAATCTGGAAACCAGTTGGAGAGAGAGAAACCAGTTGGATTGGAGACGATCAGACAGTTCAGAGACTGCGGACTAATGGGTGTGGTGCAGGCACATGGCCCGGCAGATGCTGCGCGCACACCGCTAAAGCCTTTTAAATGTTTGCTGAAGAGCTGGTCCACAGTTCTCTACTTGACCACATTATTTTGTACAACCCCTGGCAAAAATTATGGAATCACCGGCCTCGGAGGATGTTCATTCAGTTGTTTAATTTTGTAGAAAAAAAGCAGATCACAGACATGACACAAAACTAAAGTCATTTCAAATGGCAACTTTCTGGCTTTAAGAAACACTATAAGACATCAGGAAAAAAAAATTGTGGCAGTCAGTAACGGTTACTTTTTTAGACCAAGCAGAGGGAAAAAAAAATATGGAATCACTCAATTCTGAGGAAAAAACTATGGAATCACCCTGTAAATTTTCATCCCCAAAACTAACACCTGCATCAAATACGATCTGCTCATTAGTCTGCATCTAAAAAGGAGTGATCACACCTTGGAGAGCTGTTGCACCAAGTGGACTGACATGAATCATGGCTCCAACACGAGAGATGTCAATTGAAACAAAGGAGAGGATTATCAAACTCTTAAAAGATAGTAAATCATCACGCAATGTTGCAAAAGATGTTGGTTGTTCACAGTCAGCTGTGTCTAAACTCTGGACCAAATACAAACAACATGGGAAGGTTGTTAAAGGCAAACATACTGGTAGACCAAGGAAGACATCAAAGCGTCAAGACAGAAAACTTAAAGCAATATGTCTCAAAAATTGAAAAATGTACAACAAAACAAATGAGGAACGAATGGGAGGAAACTGGAGTCAACGTCTGTGACCGAACTGTAAGAAACCGCCTAAAGGAAATGGGATTTACATACAGAAAAACTAAACGAAAGGCATCATTAATACCTAAACAGAAAAAAACAAGGTTACAATGGGCTAAGGAAAAGCAATTGTGGACTGTGGATGACTGGATGAAAGTCATATTCAGTGATGAATCTCAAATCTGCATTGGGCAAGGTGATGATGCTGGAACTTTTGTTTGGTGCCTTTCCAATGAGATTTATAAAGATGACTGCCTGAAGAGAACATGTAAATTTCCACAGTCATTGATGATATGGGGCTGCATGTCAGGTAAAGGCAGTGGGGAGATGGCTGTCATTACATCATCAATAAATGCACAAGTTTATGTTGATATTTTGGACAATTGAAAGGATGTTTGGGGATGATGAAATCATTTTTCAAGATGATAATGCATCTTGCCATAGAGCAAAAACTGCAAAAACATTCCTTGCAAAAAGACACATAGGGTCAATGTCAATGAGCAGATCTGATTTGATGCAGGTGTTAATTTGGGGGATGAAAATTTACAGGGTGATTTCATAATTTTTTCCTCAGAATTGAGTGATTCCAGATTTTTTTCCTCTGCTTGGTCTAAAAAAGTAACCGTTACTGACTGCCACAATCTTTTTTTCTTGATTTCTTATAGTGTTTCTTAAAGCCAGAAAGTTGCCATTTGAAATGACTTTAGTTTTGTGTCATGTCTGTGATCTGCTTTTTTTCTACAAAATTAAACAACTGAATGAACATCCTCTGAGGCCGGTGATTCCATCATTTTTGCCAGGGGTTGTATATTGACGAAATATCAATATACTCAAAGGAACGACGATAATGACTGCTGCCTTGTCATCTCCCAGAACCAACATCTTATATATTCCAAGCTCCTTCACAACGGGTACCCTAAAGTGTCTCCAATTACGCACGAGAAGCGTATAAATACACCGAAATTGACAATATTTCAATTGGTTTTTGTATTGCTACTTGCTGGCGACATAGAACGGAACCCTGGACCACAGTTACTGGGTCCGAATACATCAGAATTGGCACGGGACTGTACCTTGAATACTGCCCAGAACGTCAATAGCACCGCTAGCCTAGCCCACTCACCGTTGCTGTGTTGGTCTTCTTTGGCGGCATGCAGCTTTCCCAGTGGTTCCGTGGAAGTTGCTGCATCTTTGCCCGGTTCCTGTGAAGCCTTGGACGCGAGTGGCTTTGGCCTGAGGACGGATCATCCCCTGGTCTTGTCTGCTGACCCTTGGAACTGTCGCGGGCGCACCGGCATCTTTGTGGGCACTTCCGACATCAACTGCCCCGGTGTTAGTGGTAGCATGGCTTCGGCTAAGCTACTATCTGCTACCGGCGACACCTCCACGGACATTTTTAACATCAAATGTTCCGATGTTGATAGCAACACGGCACTGCCTAAGCTGCAATTCGCTACCATGTTATATCTGGTGAGACGACTGCAGTGTGCATCGGTCTGTAGACTCCATTAATTGAGGGGCGAGTGGTCACAGGCGATGCCTGCAGCAGCGAGTATATAACTTTACAAAATGTGACCCAATGCAAGCAATCCAACACACTGAAACAAAAGCACAGGTACTTTCAAACTGTTAATCATGCTAAGGTGATTTGGGATCGCGAATGTAAGCGGAAAGGAATTCTTGGAGGCCACTTAAACATACGGAGCCTTGTTCCTAAGCAGGAGCAAATTGAACACTTATTGACAGACTCAAATTTGGATTTCCTGGCTCTGAGTGAAACGTGGCTAAATCCCAATATCCCCACGCAAATGATCGACATTCCGGGTTACGTTACTTTTCGTAAAGATAGACAAACAGGAAAGGGAGGAGGTGTTTTGACATATGTTAGGGAAACACTTCATTGTATTGAAATTAATGTAGATTCTTGCAATATGGAATGTTTAGTTTTAAAGATCGTTTTATCACCAAGAATGACTTTTAATATTGTGATTTTATATAATCCTCCATCTTTTAACGTGTCCTTTTTTTCAAAATTAGATGAAATTTTTAAACAATTAAAATGTGATAGTGAAATAATTGTGTTTGGGGATTTTAACATTAATTGGTTGGACAAGCAAGGTAAACAAAAATTAAAGGCAGTAACTTCAAAATATAAATTAAAGCAATTAACGGTAGGTCCAACAAGACTCACAAAGACAAGCAAAACTCAAATAGACCTTATGTTTACAAATAAACCAGAACGTGTAATAAAAACGTATAATCTTATCACAGGATTATCTGACCATAATTTGACGCTAATTGCTAGAAAGTTAACAAAAAAGCGTCTGCATTATTTTGCACAAATGCCAGTTTTCAAAAAAACAAAAGAAATTAGAAAAAGTGATATGTCTCATCTTGATAATGACGTGAATAGTATTAACTATTAAGATCCAAAGAATTGTTGTAATATGTTTACAGACACATTATCACAAGTGATTCAGAAGTACACAAAGCCCCTTAAAATGAGGAAAAGACGCCAGTCATTACCGTGGTTAACTAGTAAATTGTGTCGGTTGATGAAACAAAGAGATACTGCTCGTAAAAAGGAAATTTCAACAGAACGATATACTGACAATGCTATTTATAAAAGCCTCAGAAATAAAGTGGTTAGTGAGATGAGAAAAGCTAAAACTGAATATTTTATGCGCTTGATGGAAACGTCCAGGGGTAACAGCACTTGCCTATGGAAGCAAATACATACACTGACAAAGAATGACTCCAAACAAAAAAATAGATCTTTAATACAACTAAATATAGATGGCAATTTGATTACTGACCAAATGAAGATTGCTATCTCACTTAATACCTATTTTGTGACCTCAGTGGAACAATTAGCAGAAACTTGTAAACTTATAGAGCTCGCTGAGATATCCACGGGCCCATCAGAAACTGCATTTTCAATATTACAAATTAACGAGGATTGTGTTAAAAAAATAGTAAGTAATCTCAAACCATCTAAAGCAAAAGACATAATTGGATTAGATTCTGATTTTGTCAGAAAGCATAAAGAATCTCTAGTTGGCCCTTTAACACATTTGATTAACCTATCCATTTCTAGGGAAAATGTTCCACAAAAATTAAAACAAGGTCTCATTAGTCCAATTTTTAAAGCTGGAGACCCAAACAAAATATGTAACTATAGACCAATTTCAGTCCTTCCAATTCTGTCAAAGGTGCTTGAAAAAACAGTGGCGAACCAACTTATTGATGATCTGGAAAGTAGTAATATTTTACATCCAAAACAATTTGGATTTAGGCCTAGATACTCAACAGAAATTGCTACATGCTACCTAACAGACATGATTAAAAAAAATCTGGATCAGGAAAATGTGGTTGGAGCAGTGTTTTTAGACCTCTGTAAGGCCTTCGACACTGTAAACCACCATGTTCTCCTGCACAAATTAAAGGAGTTAAATTTTTCTCAACAGTCTCTCAGCTGGTTTACATCTTATTTGGAGTCAAGAACACAGCGAGTAAAAATCAATGGCTCTATATCGCCATCTCAGGAGTATAAAATGGGGATACCACAAGGTTCCATCTTGGGCCCTATTTTATTTTGTCTCTATATTAATGACCTTCCGACCATTTGCACTGAGGCTGAATGCCAGCTGTATGTTGATGACACAGTAATCTATGTCTCAGCAAAAACTCCAGAGAAGGCTGCAGAGCTTCTTAATAGACAAATGACCCGGGTTTCTCAGTGGCTGGAGGATAATTTCTTGTTTCTAAATTGTTCTAAAACGGTGTCTATGTGTTTTTCAATAAGGCAAAAGCCCAAAGAAAACTTTAGGATACAAATAAATCAAAAGGAAATTCAAAGAGTAGATGAATTTAAATATTTGGAGGTCGTCTTGGACTCCCATCTTAAATTTGAGAGTCACATAAAGAAAATGACTAAGACAATTAGGACTAACTTGAATTGTTTTCGTCTCATAAGATCTTGCTTGTCAATTAGTGCAGCCACATTATTTTTTTCATGCAATGATCTTGTCTCATTTTTTATATTGCATCACTGTTTGGGGCCAGGCAAACCAATCCTCTCTAAAAGGTTTGAATTCTCTTTACAAACAAGCCTTAAAAGTGCTTGACCAAAAGCCAATTAGGTGGCACTATTGTAAAATCATAGAAAAGTATAAACTCTTAAGCTTTGAAAATCTTTTGAAGTGTTCGTTTTTGAATTTAGTTTTTAAATGTATTAATGGTCTTGTTCCTGATATTGTAAAAGGAATGATTCAAAAATGTCAAACTTGCGTATCATTACAAGAGGAGCTGTGAGTGGAGACTGTAGACCAGTCCGATGTAAAACAACTTTTGGACAGAATGCGTTTGCAGTTAAAGGTCCACAGATCTGGAACACCATACCTGCCGAACTGAAATTTCTTATAGACCTGAATGATTTTAAGCATAAAATAAGACAATGGCTTAATTTAAATCAAATCTGTAGACATTAGCCATATTTTATAGTGTTTTATTGTATTGCTACTATCATGTGTTGTTTATGATTGTGTAAGTGTCCTTTTTATGTTCTAGGGACCAGGTCTGCGAATTAGCTATTAGCTATATGACCTATGAACATGGCATCGGTTATTGTAGCAATGCTTTTTGTTCTGTCCCTATCAAATAAACAGAGAAAAAAAAAAACAAAAACAAAGGAAAAAAAAACCCCAAAACAAAACAGTAATAATATCACACTCATTTTGCACTCATCATAAGGTTAGGATACTGTGCCCTCCAAAAGTGTTGGAACACTCCCAATTTCACACATTTTAATTTGTTTATGCCATTTCAAATTCAAGAAATACAAAAAATATGAAGAATAAAAAAAATCTAAAATTATCTTCCTCAAACTCAAACTGAAAGCAAATCTCTAAAACTTGATAAAACCTGTAAATAATAAACAGTTTTATTGCCAGTTTTCTTCAGACAAGTCAGTGGATGGAAACATGAACATTTCCAAGTCAATATGTCTTGGACTTTATTTACATCAATTATGAAGAAATACAAAAGTTTCTTTCACCAAAACATCAAATCTAGTCTTTCATCTGAAATGTACTTTCTGTCAAATTGTAGCTGAACTTTCAGGTCTTCTTTTGAAGAAAATCCTCCTCTACACCAGGAAGCTGGATTTTAGATTTTTAATTCATTTATATCAAGTTGTAGAGATTTGATTTCAGTTTGAGTTTAAGGAAGATAATTTTAGATTCATTTATCTAAAGTTGTGTCACTGGTGTGTCGCTCAGACAGCAAAATTAAGAGGTTACACAGGTTTTCTACAGAACAGAGGAGTAAATTACCTTTTCAGTGCGAGTGTCTTCACATTATATGTCATGAATCAACAGCGACCTGCTCATTTGAAATCACCGGAGAAACACGTACATATAAGGAAACCCGAACTAAAGGAGATGTGCTGCTTTTAACATGTCGTGGCTGCCTTGGTCCACAGTCACTTTTGTCTGTCCTTTTTGTGTGTCGTTTGTCTGCTTTCCTACAGGTGGCGCACAGCAGAGCCGAGGAGCATGTTCTCAGACCTGAGATTCATCTGCTCCTCGCACCTGTGACTTATCTGCCTCTGACTTAAAACCCGGCTTTCAGCTCATCAGTGCCGGAGTCTGAGATCAGCTCGAGACCAGATACCAGCCTGATACCAGAACCTACTGAGATTTCACAGAGACTTCCTCAGCATGAATTCTGAGCTACCCGTAGCTTCTCTTCAAGGTAACCTGGCCGCTCGATTTCCAGTAATAGAGTTCTCTGAACTGGTGACAATCAGTGACAAAGGGCAGCCCTGACGGAGGCCAACGTGCACTGGAAACAGGTTTGACTTAATACCGGCAATGCGACCCAAGCTCCTGCTGCAGTTGTACAGGGACCGGATAGCCCTTAGCAAAGGACCCCGGACCCCGTACTCCCCGAGCACCCCCCACAGGGTGCCTCGAGGGACATGGTTGAATGCTTTCTCCAGATCCACAAAGCATATGTGGACTGATTGGGCGAACTCCCATGAACCCTCGAGCACCCGATGGAGGGTGTAGAGCTGGTCCAGTGTGCCACGACCAGGACGAAAACCACACTGCTCCTCCTGAATCAGAGGTTCGACTGTCGGTCGAATTCTCCTCTCCAGTACTCTGGAATAGACCTTACCGGGGAGGCTGAGGAGTGTGATCCCCCTGTAGTTGGAACACACCCTCCGGTCCCCCTTCTTAAACAAAGGGACCACCACCCCGGTCTGCCAATCCAGAGGTACTGTCCCTGACCATCACGCGATGTTGCAGAGGCATGTCAACCAAGATAGTCCCACAACATCCAGAGACTTAAGGTACTCAGGACGGATTTCATCCACCCCAGGAGCCTTGCCACTGAGGAGCTTTCTGACCACCTCGGTGACTTTGGCCTGGGTGATAGATGAGTCCGCCTCTGAGTCCCCAGTCTCTGCTTACTCTTCGGAAGACGTGACGATGGGATTGAGGAGATCCTCGAAGTATTCCTTCCACTGCCCAACAACATCCCCAGTCAGCATCAACAGCTCCCCACCCGCACCGTAGACAGTGCCGGTGGAGAGCTGCTTCCACCTCCTGAGTCGTCGGATGGTTTGCCAGAATTTCTTCAAGGCCGACCAATAGTCCTCCTCCATGGCCTCCCCGAACTCCTCCCAGACCCGGGTTTTTGCCTCTGCGACCGCACAGGCTGCAGCACGTTTGGCCTGCCAGTACCTGTCAGCTGCCTCCCTGGTCCCACATACCAACAAAGACAAATAGGACTCCTTCTTCAGCTTGACGGCATCCCTTACTTCCGGCGTCCACCACCGAGTTGGGGGATTGCCGGTGCGACAGGCACCAGAGACCTTGTGACCACAGCTATGAGCGGTCGCATCGACAATGGAGGTGGTGAACATGGTCCACTCAGACTCCATGTCTCCATCCTCCCCTGGGATCTGGGAGAAGCTCTCCCGAGTTGAAGACCTTGCTGACAGACGGTTCCACCAGTCAATCCCAGCAGACCCTCTTGATATGTTTGGGCCTGCCAGGTCGAACATGGTGTTTGTGATGGACAAACTGTGGCTAGCACAGAAGTTCAACAACTGAACACAACTTGGGTTCAGATCAGGGAGGCCGTGCTTCCTGATCACCCCCCTCCAGGCCTCACTGTCAAAGCCCATGTGGGCGTTGAAGTCCCCCAAGATGTCAGGACTGGACGAGGGCAGGACACAAATGCAGGCTCGACAAAAGGAAATATACTTAAAGGGTGGTTTATTCAGGCTTGGGATCGATAACAGCAAGGCAGTCCACGGAGCAAAAGTACTTGACAAGGATTAAGCTGAAGACGTGGTCCAAAGAACAAGCAAGGTCAAAACATGAGCAAACAGGTATGTCAGAGCGGAGGCAAAAAAACAGGATCCAGAACACAAAACAGAGTCCAAAAAACAAGGCTTGGCAAAACAAGAACGAAACAAGAGGCTGGTACGTGAGTGAATCAACGAACGAGCGGGGAAGAAGTGAACAGACGCAGGTTAAATAGGGACAGGTGTTAATCAGGAAATGAGGTGCACGTGGAGGAGGAAAGGCCTGGAAAGGGGGGCGTGGTCAGGTGACAGCTAAGAGGCCAATGATGCAGAAGGGCGGTGACAAATGGGCAAGAGAATGACAGATGAAGGGGCGTGGCTGACTGAGAGGACAAAGTGCAGGTGCGGAACTGAGAGTGCAGTGATCCGGAAAAGACTGTGGAAACAATGAGAGACTGACAAGCAGGAGCAAGAGAAAGGTGATCAGATACAAACATGACAATAAGAGATAGTACAAAGAAAACCATGAACACCACCCTAACGATCAAAACTGAAAAGCATACAAGAACGTGATAAGTGAATCATGGGAAATAATACAATAAACCTACTTAGAACAGACAGAAGAACTACAAGAAAACAAAACTGAAAACCAAAACCAGAAATACCCAAATACTTAACAGAAGAGAGAACAGTAACATAAGCAAACAACCACTAAATGCTGAAACATAAAAACAGACTGAATAAACTAGAATGGAACTAAAACATAGCTGTAAAGTAAAGAAAGAAAGTGACAAAGCAATGGGAACATTGAATAAACATGAAGAAAGAGGCAATAACAAAACAAGACTAAAACATAACTGAGGTGAAAAGTAACAAAGGAAGAAAGTGACAAAGCAAAAATCAGAACATGGAAAAAAAAAACCCACATGAAGAAAAAGGTAATTAACAAAACGAGGCTGATGCCAAAGGAACAGAACTAAATGAAGAAGGGCCATATGGGCTGAAGCCTGGAAACGGCCTGGACATGACAGTACCCCACCCCCAAGCGGGTGCCCCCGGGCACCCGCCCAGGAACCCGACACCGGGAGGGCGGCAGGGGGAACAGGACGGAGGGCAGAACGAGAGAGGAGAGCCACAAGAGAGCCGAAAAAAAACAAAACCCCAGGGATGTCTGACAACAGACCCCAGCAAAACAGGCAGAGGAAACATGGAATAACAATACCCGGGCAGGCGGTCGAGGGACCCAAAACTGGGCATAGCCAAGGAAGGAAAGAGGCCCCCAGGCGGGCGACAATACGGCTCAACAAAGGGCCTGGGCACGTGACACACCCCTGGGTCATGAGGTCAGGGGAGTGGACCCGTGGAGAAACGGGCGTGGAGACATCAGGAACTCGGCCTTGGGACAAACCGGCCCCTAGAGTGGTTCCCAAAGAACCATCGGGGCCAGGTTTAGGACGAATAGCTCCAAAGCAGTGGTGTACAGTAAACAACCTCCTCAGGAGGAGTCCCACCGTGCGTAGAAGCCACTGGGCAAAAGGGAGTAGAGCTAAGCCACAAGCAAAACAGAGGGCGTTCACATTCCAAGTACTGAAACACAAGACATTTAGGTGTATATACACTACCTTACAACAATGACAAAAACAAGACAGAAAAGAGCCCTCATACAGTAAATAAAAGTTCTTGAACAAAACCCCAAAAAAGCAAAACATCCCCATAAATGAGCAAAAGTGCAGACAGAAAACAAACAAAACCAGACCAACACAAGTACCAACCAGAAAACCCTGTATTTGCTCAGGGTGCCGAATGTATTGCACGAGAAGGTTAACCAAAGTCTGTGGATAATTGGCATGGCCAGAAGTACTTGGAGACGTGAGAGAGAATTTTAACAGGCGTGAGATGGAAAATGTTTCCATGAACCCACAACCGCCCCCTGGGGAGACCCCCAAGAACAAAATAATTTTACCCAACAGCCAGGTCATGACGCTCTGAAACTGTGAGGCAAGGTCAGACATGGTCCACCCCAGGAGGAGGCGTGGGGCTTTGAACCAACAAAGCACAGAGGTAAACAATGTGAGTACAAAATAGACCCACAACAAATACAGTTCAAGCAAAATGTCACTAACCATCTCCAGGTTTGCGTCCTCGATCGTCATCTTCTGTGCCGACAGTGAAGCTGGAGCAGGATGAGGAGGCGCAGGAGGGGAAGGTTCCGACGGCATGCGTGCGAACGACGCACCGTCTGGCCTTGAGACTGGTTGTGGTGCGGCGTGCGCTGGGACAGGTGCTGGCGCGGTGCACGCAAAGTCCAATGCAGCCGTGGGCGTGGAGTCTGGAGCAGTCGCTGGTGCCGCAGGTGCGGAGATTGCTCCAGTCGCTGGCGCATTGCGCATGGAGACCGGGCCGGCTGGAAGCGTCGCAGATGTCGCTGGCGTGGAGACTGGAGCAGCCGCTGGTGCAGCTGGCGTGGAGTCTGGAGCAACCGCTGGAGTGATGCGCACAGAGACTGGTTCGGCGGGAGGTGCCGCAGGTGCGGAGATCGCTCCAGTCGCCGGTGCAGTGCGCATGGAGACCGGGCCGGCTGGAAGCGTCGCTGGTGCCGCTGGCGTGGAGACTGGAGCAGCTGCAGGTGCGAAGTGCACGGTCTTCGGTGGCACAGGCGCGCAGGGCTGTCGAGGAGCTGGAACAGGAGGAAGGCTGAGAACAGCCGTTGTCGTAGCCCGGAGACGTTGGGAAGTCGGGCATGAGGAGGCCGGCTCCGCTTCGGTCCGAAACGAGCGTGTGGAAGCCACGTGAGTCGTTCGTGGTGCGGACTGAGGTGGTGCTCGTGAAGGGGCTTGCATGGGTGTTGAGCGTGGCCGTGGTCCCGGTGTCTTCGGTTTTGCAGGTGCAGCCGGTTCTTTTCCTGATGCACACCAGGCTGCGTCTGATATCGTTATGTGCCGTGGTGCGGTCGAACAGGCTGCGGTGATGTCTGATTCAAACATGAATTCTATCGGATCTTCGATACATGGCGGAAGAAGGCCCTGCTTAAACTGAGCCTTTATGTTCTCAAGGTCAGGAAAGGAGCGAACCACGTCAGGCTCGGCTTGTAACAGCTGATCAAGGTCCGACAGAACGCGACGTCGGTTCTGTGGACTCAGATTGTCATGGTATTTATAAAACAAGTCCTGTACCTTGAACAATACGTTTACCGAGTCCTGTACTACAAACTGCTCTGACTCCGACGAATTGTCTTCGTCATCGTCATCACAATCGCTCCATTCAGCGTCGTCATCGACAGGCAGGGGCTGTGAACACGGGTGGGCCTCTGGATGTTTTATCCAGTCAGGAAGTTTAGTGCCAGAAAAAATCGTGTCCAGGTCCTGCAGATCAGGGAAGCGTTCATAAAGCCATTCATTGGCTTCCACGATTTCCCATGCCTGCTCAAGATAATCAAATTTCTCTTTTGGAGAGAAACAGTCACGAAAACAAATAAAAAAAAATTGAAGGTCATCAAAAATCCTCTTGATTGTATCAGCGTCTTGATTCCTGGCGATCGGATTTGAGCCCGCTGCGTCCATGTCTGGCTCGTTCATTCTGTCAGGACTGGACGAGGGCAGGACACAAATGCAGGCTCGACAAAAGGAAATATACTTAAAGGGTGGTTTATTCAGGCTTGGGATCGATAACAGCAAGGCAGTCCACGGAGCAAAAGTACTTGACAAGGATTAAGCTGAAGACGTGGTCCAAAGAACAAGCAAGGTCAAAACATGAGCAAACAGGTATGTCAGAGCGGAGGCAAAAAACAGGATCCAGAACACAAAACAGAGTCCAAAAAACAAGGCTTGGCAAAACAAGAACGAAACAAGAGGCTGGTACATGAGTGAATCAACGAACGAGCGGGGAAGAAGTGAACAGACGCAGGTTAAATAGGGACAGGTGTTAATCAGGAAATGAGGTGCACGTGGAGGAGGAAAGGCCTGGAAAGGGGGGCGTGGTCAGGTGACAGCTAAGAGGCCAATGATGCAGAAGGGTGGTGACAAATGGGCAAGAGAATGACAGATGAAGGGGCGTGGCTGACTGAGAGGACAAAGTGCAGGTGCGGAACTGAGAGTGCAGTGATCCGGAAAAGACTGTGGAAACAATGAGAGACTGACAAGCAGGAGCAAGAGAAAGGTGATTAGATACAAACATGACAATAAGAGATAGTACAAAGAAAACCATGAACACCACCCTAACTTGATCAAAACTGAAAAGCATACAAGAACGTGATAAGTGAATCATGGGAAATAATACAATAAACCTACTTAGAACAGACAGAAGAACTACAAGAAAACAAAACTGAAAACCAAAACCAGAAATACCCAAATACTTAACAGAAGAGAGAACAGTAACATAAGCAAACAACCACTAAATGCTGAAACATAAAAACAGACTGAATAAACTAGAATGGAACTAAAACATAGCTGTAAAGTAACAAAGAAAGAAAGTGACAAAGCAATGAGAACATTGAATAAACGTGAAGAAAGAGGCAATAACAAAACAAGACTAAAACATAACTGAGGTGAAAAGTAACAAAGGAAGAAAGTGACAAAGCAAAAATCAGAACATGGAAAAAAAAAACCCACATGAAGAAAAAGGTAATTAACAAAACGAGGCTGATGCCAAAGGAACAGAACTAAATGAAGAAGGGCCATATGGGCTGAAGCCTGGAAACAGCTGGGACATGACACAGGAGAACAATGGAGTCCCCAATCGGAGCACTATCTAGTACCCCTCCCAGGGACTCCAAGAAGGTTGGGTGCTCTCCACTGACGCTTGGCCCATAGGCCAAGACAATAGTGAGAGACCTGTCCCCGACCCGAAGGCGGAGGGACATGAAACTCTCATTCACCGGGGTGAACTCCAACACGAGGCAACTGAGCTGGGGAGCAATAAGAAATGCTACCCCATCTCCCCGCGGGCAACGCCAGAGAAGTGGAGCACCCAGCCCCTCTCCAGGAGTTGGGTACCAGATCCCAAGCTGTGCATGGAGGTGAGCCCAACTATCTCTAGTCTGTACCTCTCAACCTCCCACACAAGCTCAGGCTCATTCTCCCCCAGCGAGGTGACGTTCCATGTCCCAACAGCCAGAGGCTGTGAGCACGGACCAGGCCGCCGGGCCACCTGCCCTCGACTGTCTGTACCCGACCCCCATGGCCCCCTCGACAGGTGGTGAACCCACAGGACGGCGGACCCACATCACTCTTTCAGGCTGAGCCTGGCCAGGCCCCGTGGGCTAAGGCCTGACCACCAGGCGCTCGCGCAAGCCCCAACCCCAAGTCACCGGTTCTGTTCATTACTTTTATGGACAGAATTTCTAGGCACAGCCAGGGTGTAGAGGGGGTCCGGTTTGGGAACCACAGAATCTCATCTCTGCTGTTTGCAGACGATGTGGTTCTGTTGGCTTTGTCAAATCAGGACCTTCAGCGTGCACAGGGGCGGTTTGCAGCCGAGTGTGAAGCGTCCAGGATGAAAATCAGCACTTCCAAATCCGAGGCCATGGTTCGCGACCGGAAAAAGGTGCCTTGCCCTCTTCAGGTCAGTGGAGTGTCCTTGCCTCAAGTGGAGGAGTTTAAGTGTGTCAGCGTCTTGTTCAGGAGTGAGTGACCGATGGAGCGTGAGATTGACGGATCGGTGCAGCGTCTGCAGTGATGCAGTCGCTGTTTTGGACCATCGTGGTGAAGAGAGAGCTGAGCAGGGGAGCAAAGCTCTTGATTTACTGTTCGATCTACGTTCCGACTCTCACCTATGGTCATGAGATTTGGCTCATGACTGAAAGAACAAGATCTGAAAGAACAAAGAACAAGAAGTGGCCAAGATGAGTTTCCTCTGCAGAGTGGCTGGGCGGTCCCTTAGAGATAGGGTGAGGAGCTCGGTCTCTCGGGAGGAGCTCGGAGTCGAGCTGCTACTCCTCCACGTCGAAAGGAGCCAGTTGAGGTGGCTCGGGCATCTTTTCCGGATGGCCCCTGGACACCTCGCTGGAGAGGTGTTCCGGGCATGTCCCATCGGGAGGAGGCCCAGGGGAAGACCCAGGACACGCTGGAGGGACTACATCTCTCAGCTGGCTTGGGAACGCCTCGAGGTTCCCCCGGAGGAGCTGGGGGAGGTGTGTGTGGATCAGGAGGTCAGGGCAGCTTTGCTTTAATTCCATCCGGTTCCTACTCATCAAGCCTGGTTCCATTTGCACTGCAGCTCCTGGCTTCCACCGCCCGGAGCGGGCCTTGTCTTCACTCTCCAGGCTCCCTCATCCAGTTATTTACTTCTGTTGCACATTTATTATAAATAAATGTCTTTTTGTTCATTCCTCTTTTCGTCATTGCTCTCAGCGTTTGGGTCCATTACCTGTTTGGTTCAACTCTGCCCGAACCACTAACCATAACACTGGACCTCATTTCTGACATAAAATACGGTCGTTTACTCACCAACATAACTTTGGTGTGATTAAAATTCCATAGTTCAAACCACGTGTTCAGTTCAAATCTGAGTCAAACATTTTTCTTCTTCTGTTAAGGTGGATTAGAACTTTTTGTGGTACACAGCACCAACTACTGTACAGGAGGAAATTAGCAGCAATATATGTCACTGATTTCAAAATGCAGCTCCTTCAACCAGACGTGTGGTGCTGTAACATGTCAATAATCTGTGTCCAATCAGATTTCAGGGGAGTCCAGTGCAACATTGGCCTCTACTCTAGGTCAGCCCATGGAAGTGTTCAACATTTGACATTTCCCGTTTCACTGTGGATTCAAAATTTGGTACTTCCTGTTTGGGACTCCCTGTGCCATGAGCGAGCTTCACGCTGCTGCGCATTGCTTCGCTCATATTTATCATTGTTGTTGATATTTTGTATTCCCAATTATACAGCTTCATGTTTAAGTGTTTTGAGGAGGATTTTCTTAAAAAGGGTCAGTTCAAATTTTGATGTCAAAATGGCCTCAGATTGTGTTACATTCAAGTACGAGGTCTATTAGAAAAGTATCCGACCTTATTATTTTTTCAAAAACCATATGGATTTGAATCACGTGTGATTACATCAGACATGCTTGAACCCTCGTGGGCATGCGAGAGTTTTTTCACGCCTGTCGGTTACGTCATTCGCCTGTGGGCAGGCTTTGAGTGAGGAGTCGTCCACCCGCTCGTCGATTTTTTTCATTGTTTAGGAATGGCTCAGAGACTGTTGCTTTGTTTGATAAAAAATTTTTCAAAACTGTAAGGCACAACTGAGTGGACACCATTCAATAAATTCAGCTGGTTTTCGGTAAAAATTTTAACGGCTGATGAGAGATTTTGGTCTGGTAGTGTCGCTTTAAGGACGGTCCACGGCGCCTGACGGCGATCTGCGCTTCGAGGCGGCAGCGTCTCGCCGTTTCAAGTTGAAAACTTCCACATTTCAGGCTCTGTTGACGCAGTAAGTCGTCAGAGAACAGAGAACTTTCAGAAGAAGTCGGCATGAGGAGTTTATTCGGACATTCCATTGTTAACGGTCATTTTGTAATGAAAGAACATGCGGGCAGAGTCGCATGTCGGGCTGGACCCGACCGCGGGGGGTCGCGGCAGGAAAAACACCTCCGTTGGAAATCTTAACGGGCAAGTTGGAACATGCCCAAGCTGTTAAACAATTTCTCAGTTACTCACTTGTTGAAAGCCATTAAAAGCCGCCTGAATTCTACAAATGGTTTTCAACACGGAGGTGTTTTTCCTGTCGCGGCGCACACAGATTTGCCGAGTCGTCACGGAAACGACTCGGCGAATTTGCGCGTACGTCTTTCATTAAAAAAATGTCCTTAAACAGTGGAATGTCCGCATAAATTCCTCATGCCGGCCTCTTCTGAATCTTCTCTGTTCTCTCACGATGTCCTGGGTGAATTAAGCCTTAAATTAGGATGTTTTAAGCTCGAAACAGGCCGACGACAGCGCCTGGAAGCGCTGCAGGACGTCCCGCTCCGTGGGAAGTCCTTACACCAACAGAAACACCCCATAATCTCTCATCAGCCGTTAAACTTTTCACAGAAAACCATCTTAATTTCTCGAATAGTGTCCACTCGGATATTCCTCACAGGTCCAGAAAAAATTTTGATAAAGCAACGCACGCCGTCTCGAGCAGCGTGTGAAACAAAGGAATTCAGCCGAGAGGGCGGGACCACATCTCACTCAAGGCCTGCCCACAGGGAAATGACGTCACCGACACGCGTGAAAAAACTCACGCATGCGCACGAGGGTTCAAGCATGATTGGTGTAATCGCATGTCATTCAAATCCATATAGTTAAAAAAAAAATAAAAGGGTCGGTTTATTATCTAAGAGACCTCGTATAGTAAAAATGGCCAACTTTGACATATCGGTTCTCAATACTCGACGGGTAGATACAAAAAGTGAGTGTGATTCCTCATACAGAGTGCCAGTTACTGTACCTTCAAAAACCACTGTTCGTTCTGTGCCATATTTCCTCATATTTCTGTAATTGACACTTTTTGAATCCTATAGGTGAGCACTTTCAGGGCCAAATCTGGGTCAGCGGGAAATTTGAAATTTCTCATAAATCAGTCAATTTTCTGCTTATTTCAGCAAATGAGATGTGCTTTCCTATGTTTTCCAGTATGCAGAATTGATTTATATGGTTCTTTTGGTGATTAAAGGTCAAGGTCATTGATAAAGGTCAAGATCATTCTCAAATTTTATACCAATATACATTTATTACTAAGAGGCATTTTCTCCACTCATACCATGATATGCAAAGTTTCCAAACTCAAAAATGTAAAAGTAGTTTACATTCACAGTCTCCTATTATATGTAACTAGTATATAACTGATAAAGCAAGTATAGATTTTGTGTCATCTTACGAAGGTAATGACATATCTATGAAACCAAAGATTGCAAATTAATTGGTAATTGTATTTGCAGTGCTATGTCTCCCTTTCTGTTTTTGATTGGTAGCTATTGGTGCTCTGTACAAAGAAATGGTTGTCTAAGCCACACACAGATGTGGTCATATGAACAAGACAAGAACAATGTGACCTCAGTCCAAAATTTTGTCAACCTCTTGAAATAAGTCAACTCATGAATAATGATTTCTTCAATCTTTACCGAGCTACACATCTCAAGAATTCTCACTGTAAATTCAATGGCCCTGACAATTCAAAATTAGAAACACTCAGCACAAAGCACAAATTCAGACAAACCCCCAGATACAAGGTCTTGGCCTCGAGTAACACTGCAATATTCTGATTACACATGTGACATATCTTCAGTGGTGGGCACAGATAACCAAAAAAATTACTTCGATAACAGATAATCCAATAATTTTAAAGTTATCTTTTATAAAGCTAAACCGATAAACCACTCAAAAATTTATCAGAAGCTACAGATAACCGATAAATTCCAGTATTGTCTCGGGTACATTTGCAACTATTAACAAGCTGATTTTGAGTTTTAACACCACAATCATTTCTGGAAGCATTAAAGCTGATGACAGACACAAACAATGAGTCAGCACTTCTGTCTTTGAGTGTCCTG
Source organism: Thalassophryne amazonica (assembly GCF_902500255.1). Classification (NCBI taxonomy): domain Eukaryota; kingdom Metazoa; phylum Chordata; class Actinopteri; order Batrachoidiformes; family Batrachoididae; genus Thalassophryne; species Thalassophryne amazonica. The sequence continues at coordinate 87,885,788 of NC_047118.1, forward strand.
CCCCCTGCTGGAAGCTCCAGTTTACTACATGGCTTCCAGCACAAAGCAGCTGAGAGGAGCCACAAAGCTCAACTCTCTATTCAATAACACTGCTGCTGTCAGGTGGAGGTTTTGGAAAATAAAGCAGTGCTGAGTTATGGTTTGGTGTATAAATAAAATGAATACTGAATAACTCCATTAATGTCAATTCTGTCATTTGTAAAAAAGTTAAAATATAACATATATCTTTTAATGTTGAATAATGCACTAATTCTGAAGTTTTGTAACAAACACAGACAGATGGCAAAGGATTATGGGTAAAATGTACCTCAGCTAACACTGATTGGCTGACTCATTCATTCTATGTAAACTAACACGTTAATGTGAGGTGTGTCGTGTGTTGGTGTTTACAGATAAATGTGCTTTTGTAAAATGTAGGTCTTACTGTGATAAAAGAACCTAACACTATCATCATATATTCAAATCATATATTCTACGTGAAAAGGTTTATCTGAAAGCCAGTGTGAAAGATGGAACATTTTAACACTTCACATAAACATGCCAAACCAGAGAGACTCCAGGCCAGTAAAGATCAAGGACCAGTATCGCCGACAGGTCTCCATAGTGATCTTCAAAGCATCACCACTCAAACCTCATCAGCAAAGCCAACTTAACTAAAGGTCATAAAAGTGACCATCCTGGGCAAAACTACAGAGCAATGTGGCCAAAACAGGTCAACAGCAGGAAGGACAAAACCACTTTGTGTTACAAACAACATTATTTTATCCAAATATGAAAGTTCTAATGTTTTTCATATGTGTATAATTAATCAAAGGTAAGTAAGTAAGTCCCTTCGGCTGCTCCCTTGTTTGCACTTGGGGTCGCCACAGCAAATCCAAGGTGGATCTGCATGTTGAATTGGCACAAGTTTTACGCCGGATGCCCTTCCTGGTGCAACTCCACATTACATGGAGAAATGTAGCAGGGGTGGGATTTGAACCAGGCACCTTCTGCACTGAAACCAAGCACATTAACCACTTGGCCACCACCCCTGTATAATTAATCAAAGGACTATTTGCATATTCCCAGTTTAAGCTGTGGCATGATGTTTTCTTTCAGGTAAAGTTCCTGATATACGTTAAATGTTGAATTATTCATGCTTTCCATTGTGAATTGTTTTGCTTTTCAAGTTTGTTTTTAAAAGGTATCTTGAAAACTCTAAACATAGTTGATGCAGTTAAAAAAACCTAAGTGTTGTGTGTTGGGGGTGTGGCTGGATATTTTGGTGTTCTTTTCTTTTCTTTGCTCTCCAGGTGGCATGAGAACTGATTTGTCTGTGGAGAAGGTGCTGGCTGAAGAATCCTTCACCCTCATCAACATCATGTGCAGCACCTGTGAATGGTGCTCACATGCAACCTTAAAGACTTTCAGCTGAAGCAGATAATTGGATGGTGTTCTGCATTTAAGTCATGCGTGATTCAAGCAGAACTGCCGGGAACTCGACCTTGTGATGTTCGTTTGTGAGACGCTGAGGACCGCGCCTGGGTTTGACACATCAAGCCCGTGAAGCAAGGAAGGGTGAGGGACACATGCTGTCAGCACACATCAAAGGTGATTAAGTGTTTGACTAATTGTTGATAGTAACTTGGTATTTTGTTACGCAGTATACTTGAATTGTGATGAGGATTGTGCAGCTCGCTTCTCACTGCTGTGGCATGCGGACAAGTGGTCCTCCACCTGTTGTGAGAAGCTGCTCATTTGCGTAAAGCTTAAAATACAGACCTGCATGTGTTGCTGATAGTGTGTGTCTTTTGAAGGATATTAGTTGTAACTGCTAACTTACCTCACCTCTTCTATGCTTCGCAGAGAGTCGGTTTGTCGTGTCCACCTGGGGGGTGTTTGGCGGTGGTAGTGGGTCCAGGAGCGCCGGGCTTCGATCCTTTTGGGAGCTGGAGAGCGTGCCAGCCTTCACTCCACCAGAGGGACGCTATTTCTGTTTTTACACTTTTTATGCACCAGCGGGGGAAATAAATATATTGTTTTTGGAACCGCTTTTCTGGTTATTTGTAGCGCTGGGTTCCGTCTGACGCAGGTCCGCTCCTCAACCCGCGTCGACACATAACAGTAGTTCCCGGCCATTCCATAATGGACCCAGCGGCAGAGGCGGTTCCTTTTGCCGATAAAGTTCAAGAACACTTGGAGAAAATATGGGAGCAATTACAGCATCTCGCAAACCAAATTAAACAAACAGACGCCCGTGTTACGGAGCTTGCAGTGCAAGCCATTCCGCTTCCTGCTGCTCCAGCTGCGGCACCATCGATACTAGTGCAGATAACTCCGTCTTCCAGAGATTCGGCGTCCGAACCGATTGTTTGTCGTCCGGAGCCTTGTGTGGTGATGCAATGTTCTCTGGTTTCTGCTCAGTCAGGTTGGAGCACCGCAGCTTTACGAGGAATGTTTGTAGATGGGTTAAATGAGTCATTAAAAGACGAGCCGGCAGTCCGTGACGAGCCAAACAATTTAGATGAGCTAATATCGTTGGTGATTCGTCTAGATGATCGGATGAAGGAGCGTGGACGCGAGAGAGGGCGGCCATCAGAGTGGATTTTTTCGTCTCGGGGCTTTCCCCGACATAAATCTGGGCCGCCTCTTCTTCGCCCCACTGAGGCTCTTCCGACGGGACCTCTGGCTCCTCTTGCTGACGAGCCCATGCAGCTCGGACGAACGGAGATCACTGTATTGCCCCGACATATAAGCGTCAAGAAAAATAATGGTGACGTATCTCCAGGTGTTATGGGACAGGCAAAATAACACACATAAAAAAAAATAAAAAATCTAGTACGGGTTAATGTTTTGTTTTCTTTAAATAGGGGTTATAATTTGTTTGGGGAGTCAGAGGCGTGTCTGGTGGAGTGACTGTTAGGCGGTTAGAAGTCCGCCTGGGCTCACGTCATTGTTAATTTTTATGTGTTTTTAGGTATTTTCTGTTTGGGTTGTTGGGTCGTTTTATTTTGTTGTTTATTTCTCTACATCCCTAACCCCAACCTCACTTGCCCCAAGACCGTTTGTCTTGTGGGTTGTGGAGTGGTGCAGGTTGGTCACGTTGAGCATTCTCAGAAGACCTCTGCACCTGGGGGGGGGGGGGGGGGGGGGTGTTAGAAGCGTTTTTTCTTGGTTTGGTTAGGGCCCGGTTCCACTCCAGCCTCGGTGAGCCTTTGTACCGTTCGTCATTGGTGTTGCCGGGGTGTGGTGCAGCGAAGACTTACCTCAGTCGGAGGGGTGGGCCGATCTGTTGCCGTTCGCCATTTCGGTAGTTCCACCCCTCCCGAGCGGCTGGGGTATGGTCGAGTTGGGGCACTGGACGTATTTCCGGTTCTCTGCTGCGTCTTGGGGTTGGAGCTGGGTTAGTTTTTTCCTGTTCCCTTCTCCGGCTTAATGTTTTGAGCCGTTCGCCAAAGTTGAGCCGCCAAGGGGCTCTGGGAGGGACCCGGGGTCTTTCGGGGTGCCGGGGAGGGTAACAGGGTTTACGGTCGTTTTATATCCCCCCGGGGTTGTTTTTGGTAGTCCTCCAGGGTTTGATTTTTGATTTTGTTCTGTTTCCTTCCGGGTTCCACCTCCAGGGTTGATGGGACGGTCCTCTGGGGGGGAACTGGCTTGGGGCCAACTAGCCAAGTGTGACCGGGTCTGGGGTTCCGGGGTTGTGGGGAGGGTACCTCCTGGGGTTGATGGTACGGTCCTCTGGGGGGCGCCGTTTGCTCCATGTACACCTGGGGACCTTTGTGGGATTGTGGTTCTGGCTGTTCCTCCTGGAACTGGCGATGAAGGCCTTCTGGGGGGGGGGTTGGGCTCTGCAGGTCATTCTGGGGGGGTTGTTTGTTATTTTTCTTTTATGCATTTACGTTTGTATTGTGTTTGTGGGGCTGTGTTGGGTTTTTGCGTTTGGGTGTTTTTCTTTTCTTCCCGGGGTTTGATGGGACGGTCCCCTGGGGAGGTTTTGGGTGGGTTTTGTGTTTTTTCCTGTGTGTTGGATTGTACTGGGGAATGTTTTGGGGCTTTTGTTGATGCCAGCCGGCCTTCCAGCTGCAGTGCCCTGTCCTGTTGTCTGTGGTGGACCTTAGGAGTGTGGTGCTGTCTGCTTCCTGACGAGGACCCCGGAGGGAGGTGCTGTTCTCGGGCCTGGTCTGTTCGGTCGCCGGGAGGCTTCCCGTTAAAGGGGGGGTACTGTTGTGTGTTGGGGGGTGTGGCTGGATATTTTGGTGTTCTTTTCTTTTCTTTGCTCTCCAGGTGGCATGAGAGCTGATTTGTCTGTGGAGAAGGTGCTGGCTGAAGAATCCTTCACCCTCATCAACATCATGTGCAGCACCTGTGAATGGTGCTCACATGCAACCTTAAAGACTTTCAGCTGAAGAAGATAATTGGATGGCGTTCTGCATTTAAGTCATGTGTGATTCAAGCAGAACTGCCGTGAACTCGACCTTGTGATGTTCGTTTGTGAGACGCTGAGGACCGCGCCTGGGTTTGACACATCGAGCCCGTGAAGCAAGGAAGGGTGAGGGACACATGCTGTCAGCACACATCAAAGGTGATTAAGTGTTTGACTAATTGTTGATAGTAACTTGGTATTTTGTTACGCAGTATATTTGAATTGTGATGAGGATTGTGCAGCTCGCTTCTCACTGCTGTGGCATGCGGACAAGTGGTCCTCCACCTGTTGTGAGAAGCTGCTCATTTGCATAAAGCTTAAAATACAGACCTGCATGTGTTGCTGATAGTGTGTGTCTTTTGAAGGATATTAGTTGTAACTGCTAACTTACCTCACCTCTTCTATGCTTCGCAGAGAGTCGGTTTGTCGTGTCCACCTGGGGGGTGTTTGGCAGTGGTAGTGGGTCCAGGAGCGCCGGGCTTTGATCCTTTTGGGCGCTGGAGAGCGTGCCAGCCTTCACTCCACCAGAGGGACGCTATTTCTGTTTTTACACTTTTTATGCACCAGCGGGGGAAATAAATATATTGTTTTTGGAACCGCTTTTCTGGTTATTTGTAGCGCTGGGTTCCGTCTGACGCAGGTCCGCTCCTCAACCCGCGTCGACACATAACACTAAGAAAAGAGTGTGTTTCAATATGTCTCTTCTAGATTGGATTACTGCCGTGTTCTATTAGTCTCCATTTAGTTCAAAATGCTGCTGCCAGATTTTTGACAGGAAGCAGAAAATTTGACCACATTACATCTATTTTGGTGTCTCTTCACTGGCTTCCTGTCCCTGTGAGATCGGATTTTAAGGTTCTGTTATGAGCCTATAAAATTGTTCATGAACTGGCACCTCCCTACTTAGCTGACCTAATTAAACCCTACATAGTGATTCGGGCTTTGTCTTCGCAGAATGCAGGACTAGGGACACCCTAGGGACACAAAGTAGTCCTGCAACCTGAGAATGCAAATCTAGGTAATACCTCAGTAATGGTGCCCACCTCAATAGCAGGGTGTAGTGGCTGGGTTAAGGCATGCTGGGATATGTTTAACCTAACGTCTTCTATTTTCTTCTCGAAGTAATCAAAGAAATCTTGTGCTGTAAAAGGAGAGACTTACAGGTGGTTGTCCATGAATAAGTGTTGCCACTGTGTCGAACAAGAACTTTGAGTTATGCTTGTTTTTGTTGATCAAATCAGAGTAATAGGTCCACTTTAATGCATGCTTATAGTCTAAGATAACATCACACCATGAAAGGTGGAATACTTCTAATTTTGAACTACGCCTCTTGCTTTATGCTTGAGGTCACACAAGTAATCACTGAACCAAGGTGACTGTGTTTTGGGTGGACGTGGTTTTAATAAAGGTGGCGCAATCACGTCAAGTGTAGATTTGAGAGCTGAGTTTAAACTATCCACAAGACTGTCTACTGATGGGGCATTTTCCCAATGTGAAGCTAAGACATCAGGCAGTCTAGCTTTGAATTCAGTCGTAGCTGAGGAGTTGATGAGTCGCCGCAGTGATAAGGTTGTTGTTGCACTAAACACAGCAGTGAAACTGTAAACCTAGTGAGAGATTAGAGACCACCGATGCAAGAGACATGATGTCAATATTTGTGACAGCAATACCACGTGCAACAACCAAATCCAGAGTATTTCCACTAATGTGCATCGAGTCCTGAATGCATTGCTGAAATCCTAATGCATCCACAATTTCCATAAATGATTTGCAGAGGGGATGAGAAGGCTTATTTATATGAATGTTGAAGTCACCAATAATCAGAATGTTAGTACTAGTCGACAAGTTAGAGATGAATGCAACAAATTCATCTAAGAATTCATAGTATGGGCCAGGGGGCCTATATAGAGTGACAAAATAATACAGATTTTTATTCTTCTGACCTTGGCAATACATATCATTGGCGGAGGGTGGAGAATCAGATACTCAAACAAGCTATATTTGTGACCCCCAACAGCTAATAAGCTAAACCTGTATTTATAAGGAACGTGACTGAATGCGTATGCCAGTGGGCAGGCCTCATTTAAGGGGAGGACAGCTGTAGGTTTAAGCCAGGTTTCACATAACCCAATCATATCTAAGTGATGATCAATAATTAGATCATTAATCAACAAGGATTTTGAGGACAGTAATTTTATGTTAATGAGACCCAGACTAAGGACCTCAGCGGGGTTGACAATTGAACTGTTTGGATTTGGGGTGGTTTCCAGAGTACCATATACAAGATGCCTGGAAGTAGGTTTAGGTTTGAGACATTCCACGCGGATTGTACGTAGCAGACTCAAAATAGTTGATATTGCTGGAACAGCTAACACGCCATTCTGGATTTCAACGTCATCCAATGTAGTAATGGGTATTAAGTTTGCAAAGCATATCACTCTATGATGTTTACTGACATGTCTATGGAAACAGGCCACAGTCTCAACTCTCTGGCAGATAAACTGCACTATCACCACAGTGGATTTTCTGCACTAATTTACCCGCTAAAATAATGGATTCCACACCCACGTTTGTCATAAGCCTTGCGGGGTCTCTAATCTGTCAGGGTGGTTCCTGGCTCGGGGCGAGGTTATGGGTTTGTACCCTCTTGTCATCTGTCTCCCCTTATTTGATCCTCTTGGTTGCCTTTTTATGATAATTTTGTATTGTGTTTTCTCTGGTTCTGTTTATTATGTATCTTTGGCATTTTATTTTCTTGTATTGTTTTTGGTATTGTTTCCTGTCATCATTTGTTCAAGTCATTCCATTATCTGTTTTTCTGTAGGTTCTGGTTTTGTTTCTGTTCTTTATTTTCTGGTCATTTCAGTTTGCTTTGGTTTCTTATTTTCTGTGATGTTATTAGTTATATTTCAGCCATGTTCTGTTCTAGTTTGGGTTAAAATCTGCTCTATCTTATTTCCTGTGTTTGTGATGAGATTTATACTTGTCATATTCAGATTTGGTTCTAGTCTTGTTTATAGTCTTTTATTATTACTGTGCTATTTTTTAGATCTGTCACTCGTTTCCTAGTTTGCCCTTGATTTTGCTCACGTTTCCTTTTGTTGGTCTGTGGGCACGCTATACTTTCACCATTGGTTTTCATTCAGTGACTCCTCTTGCTTTTGATCTGCTTTGTTTTCACTCAGTCTCTTTGCTTCACCAGACCACACCTCCTTCCAGAACCCTCAGTTACACGTGCACCTTGTTACATCACCTGTTATTTAAGCCCTCACTTCCCTCACTGTGGTGCCAGCTCGATGTTTTTATCTTCATTCCAGCCTTGACCTTGTCTTGTTTGCCTCAGTGTTTTTGACCTCGTTCAGTTTATCCGGATTTTGCTTTTTGCCTCATCCTCTGATATGGTGTCTCTCTGTGCCTGTGACCTCAGCCTGTTCCTGGCCACGTATTTTTGCCTTGCCCTCATCTGTACCTTTGCTATGCTGCCTGCCTTTCTGTGTACTGGACCCTGGACTGTTTTTGACATAAAGTTTATTGTTACATCTTACGTATTGTCTGAGAGTTTGCATTTGTGTCTACCCACCTTCTGTGCCACACGACCATGTATTCTGACATAATCACCGGCTCTGTGGCCTGCTGTAAAAATCCCAATGTTACCCTCCCTGTAGAGCTCTATCTATGCTCACAGACAAGATAGCGGCCCCTTCCCCAGTAGGGTGGAGGCCGTCCGGCATCAGTAAGCCACGGCAGCCCCAGAACAAAGGTCAGTTATCAATAAAACTAAAGCCTTGCCATCTACAAAATTGCGCCAGCCACCTATTTAACGATGTCAGTCTGCTAAATGCCTCATCATTACCCCGGGAGAGGAGTGGACCAGAGACTATTAATCAATGCCGACACATCTTTCTGGCAAGGTCACAAGTCCTCTCTATGTCCATTTTTGTGACCTCTGAGTGCTTCATCCTGACATCACCGGCGCTGCATGAATAACTATGTGACTGTATTTCGTGTCATGTTCCTTAGTCTGGCTTCCCTTCTGCAGCGTCAGCACCCAAAGATGGGAGGCAATGTCAGGCGCTCTGGCCCCAGGAATACATTTAACATCAGCTGGTGTCTGTAACCTGACTTTGCAGGTGACAGAAATCCTCTATCACTAAAGCCTGGCATTTCAGCCTGGAGATAGGAGTAGAAGTCACTCGTGGGCTCAGAACTCACATCAGGCGTATCCAGTGGTGAGTGTGATCGGAGTACCACAACCGGGCACCAAGCCCTACCCAACTTCCTCCGCCTAACCACAGTCTGAAAGCCGTCCTCCACAGCCGACGTTTCTAGGCTGATGCTAATGGGCACGCTAGGCAGCCCAACACTAACCTCATCTAGAGTGCCCATAACATCTAACTCCACTGAGCTAAGAAGCTGTTCTAGCTTACGGATACGGCTCTCTAAGAGCCACCCTAGCAGCCAGCATCAAGCAGGATTTACATAAAGTGTAAAGTAGTGTACTTTGTGCGCCAGAAAATTCAAGAGTATAGCCAAGCAAGCATGAGCTAACCACTAACGAATATGCTAATCACTCCTAATGTTCACACAGGAGTAAATTAATGTGCTAATATTCACAGTAGTTACACCAAAAAAGTAACAGAAGTATTAGACTTGTAGAAACAGTAATAAAAGGAGGGAAGAAAAGGCTAAGAACAAAGGTGTTCTCTCTCATTTTCTGGCTCTTACTCTCTTGCAAACTTTCCTATGAACTTACTTCTTACTCTCACTCCTTTCTTATCAGAAACTCTTGTCTTTTACGTGGCTTCGTTGTTCTAAACGCTTTGGGTCATTACTTTGTAACTTTTGATGGTAACGCACCAGCCTGATAACTCTTTTCAAGGCTTGTCAAGTTTTTCACTTTTATGGACAACTTCCTGGTGGAGTTTTTCAGAATACGCGTGAATTTACAGAAAAGCATTTTTCCTGAAACGTTACATCACTTTCAAACCTTTAAATTTTTCTAAGTTTACAAAGACTTTAATCCAGTCTCCCACAGGTTTTTTTTTAGTACATGGGAGCACCATTTTTAACAAATGACTAAACCCAACTCGAAGCAACTGACAGACCTGCAGAACCACGGGTCTGTCATCCTGGCAAACCAAGTAAGCCTAAATGTCTGGTATCACCGGGGAAAACCAGCAGTTCAACCCCAGAACCAGGCAAGCTCAGGTCCATCAGCGACCAAAGTGGATCAGACTGTTCATCATCTTCAAAGAACCAGCTAAGTGAGCCATCAAAGGTTCAGCAGGGCTTTAAGTGGTACAAGGTGGCTTCATACAGATTTGTTTGATTTTTTTTTTAAATAATTGGCCTCAAAATTCATCCCTAAATTCCAATCAGATTTATTCACTTAATTCCTTAAACTTTGTTTTTTCACAGCTTTATCATGAGTAACAAAATGCATCCACAATAAAACTATTTAATCATAATATCCCTGCAGTGGTTTTATTGTGTACAGGTTGAAACAGTGTTGGTCAATTGTATCATAGAAATTATAACTTTTATATTTGAGACTGTTTTAATTAAAGTTCCTGTGCTTAAAGAAAGTTGGCACCCCAATAACTTCAAGGTAATTAAATATCACTCCAATTAAATACTGTTTTGATGAATGAGGCGTGACTTACCTTGGTCCCCATAAGGAGGACATCTCAATATTAAAGATGAATAAATCTTAATATTCAAACTCATTACATTTTTGGTCCGCCCATTTGATCCAAATAATTATACTATCTTAAAATTGTTAATTATATTGGTGCCCTGCAGGTGAGGCCCGATCCAATTTTGATCTTAATAATTAGTACATATTTAAACTTGCTACATCTTATGTTGCTGCTATGTGCGGCCAAACTTTAATAAATGATTTTTTTTTATATTCAGTACACGGGTATCTGGGCTGGGCACCCTCTTTCAATGTGTACGTTTTATAATGTTATAAGTTCGCCGTTCGACACTGACATCTCCCTTTTTCACTTGGGGTCACCACAGCAGGTCTGATATGAATCGGCACGTAGATTTGGCACAATTTTTACACCGGATGGCTTTCCTGATGCAAGTCCACATTACATACAATCAGTGTTGCCACAGTTACTTTGAAAAAGTAATCCAATTACTGATTACTCCTTGAAAAAGTAACTTAGTTACTTTACTGATTACTCAATTGTAAAAGTAACTAAGTTAGATTACTAGTTACTTTTTTAGTTACTTTTCCCAGCTGCCGACAACAACCCACCTCAACATGACAATGATACCTGTTTTGCCAAAACTTACTTTATAGTCACCCTTTCTTGACTTCAATGAAAATAAATACTTGTTTTATAAAAAGTAAAATAAAGACCTCTTTCTTGACCTCATATTTAACTGTTGACAGCACTGTAACAGTAAAACTTGCAATTTCGAACCTACATTATTTATAAATGTAACTATTAAATTCATTCTAGCATTTTTCTAACATTTAAATTCTCTCTAAATATTTTACTTGTCGAAATTAATATTATTTTAAGTAGTATTAGTAGTAAAAAAAGGCTTCAAAACTGGACCTTTAATCTAGGGGTGTTGTGAGGGGGGCACATCCTTGCCCCACGCCCCCATTCCATCTGGATTCGCCCCTGCTTTGGCGTTTGAGCACAAATAATGGATAACATTTATTTATGCAGAAAACGTGACCAGATTTACAGGTAAGAAAGTTTTATTGTGTTTTCACATCATGTGGTCCTCAGAAAGAGAGTTTAGGTGCATTTGAGTGGAAAATAGTGTTAGTTGTTGACACGTCGCGGAGGATCAGCTGTTTTTAACGAGCAGATATGGAGCGGCTCAACTCAGAATTCTAAATAAAGGAGGGAAAAAAGTATAAAAATGTCTTTGTAAAGCTCAGTGCAGGTGTGCTGATCACCGCGCTTTAAGAGGAGACGACGAGTCGAGCAGCTGCAAAAAAACGTGGATGAAAAGCTCACAGCTCGCTTAAAGTGGACAGTTCAGTCGAACCCCGACCTCCTGCCCACAGACCAAGTTTAATGCTGCTATCGACCCACAATGAAAAATAATAGTAACGCACAGTGACATGGAGAAGTAACTTTAATCTGATTACTGATTTGGAAAGATTAACGCGTTAGATTACTCGTTACTAAAAAAAGTGGTCAGATTTAAGTAACGCGTTACTACCGGCATCACTGCATACAATGTCATCCTACGTGTTACTGAACCATCAAACCTCAGATCGATGATGTACCGGTTGTGAATATTTGTGTGATTCCAAGCTCTCTGTAAATTTGGACATTAGCTTAACTGAATACTGCCGTGAAACTTTAAAGCGAAAGTAACAACTTTATTGCAGGAAACCAACCAGCAGTCCAACAGTTCTCATCAGAATCTTTCTCAGCATACAAAGCAAAATGTCAGACTGACCCACAGCGCCCCCTACAGGCGACCTGATATTTTAAGCTAGACGTTTCTTCTTGGCTGAGGGTCACTGCTGCACTTTATATCGTGAGGTCGTCGCAATCAGAGCATTTTTCATACACATTTCAAACACAGGGTTGAAAAATGCAATAAAGGTTGTAAATCAGAATTATTCAAGAGTAACACTTTGAGAAGGCAAACGTTCAAATAAGTAGAATGTCAAATAAGACAAACCTTTCAACAGCCTCTGAAATTAAAAATTCATTTGATTAAACACCTTTTTCAAGAGATATACAAGTTACCTCTCTGAGGAGTCTACAGCTTGGAAAGCAGCAGCAGCTCTGTGTGTGTGTGTGTGTGTGAGAGAGAGAGAGAGAGAGAGATAGGAGCGGTATGGATGTTTTGATCTTTCTCCAATTCCTTTCACAGAGATATTCCCAAACAATGTGAAAGGAAATATTACCTTGAGTTTGACCTTTCAAGGTCACCTGACCAACAGGAAGATAATGGTGTTCAATCGTAACAACGGGTTCATCTTGAATCAGTTCCTGCACACAGGTCAGATCTGGGACCAGACTGCAGAACCACCTCACACCCTGGAACCAACCACCCAGTCAGCAGTGGTGTATCAGATCACGGTTCGGCCCACGTGTGAACCGCCAATTAATTGAAAAGTTTACACAAGTGTAATTTTGAGAAGTGGTGACTTGTTTTTTACATAGTAATTCCATCAATTTCAATGCTGCTGCAGTAAAATGGATGTTAAAGTGTAGGTGACACAATATGTAATTTTTTTTTTATGTATTTAAGACTAAACTTAAACAGCAGTTTGAAATTCATCATTTCCTGGTGCACAGTTGCTGACGAGAGAAAAATTCGGAGTTTGAACTGCGCGGCACTAAAAACCAGGAAACTTCCTGGCGATTTGTAACATCAGAGAAGGAGGAATTGATCACAGCGCTGGACCCATTATCTTAATAGTCCCATTAATTTATGGGCTTCTGACAGCCCCGTTTCCACCGTGCTGTCGGTGTCAGACTGATTATTTTTACCAGCAGAATCCTTTTGATTGGCAGGTGGAACAGTTATACTGCTGAGCGCGCATGCATGATGTCGTGCGGATTCTCCACTCCACACGGAGGCAAAAACTATTTTCACATTATTTTATTTTATTGTTTTGTGCATCATGGAAGTTTCGACTGAGAAGTTAGGAGCAGATCAGGGACTGTGAGTCTTTTAAACTGCATCGCAAAGCGTCCCGCAGTGGAACAAGAGGATCCATTCACAGCAGAGACTCAAACCATCAGCCGCAGATGCAACGAACAGATTACACCTGCAGCTGACCGTGCCAGCCCCGCATCAGTACAGCAGACACTCGGACCATCACGGACTTTTCTTCAGCCAGGACAACTAATTAAATTATTTTCAGACATTTTTATCAAAATGAAGATGATCTCACTGAAAGAGACAAGTGAGACTATATTATTTTCTCCTTGTGTGAATGGTTTGAATATTTAATAACGTGTTACCCTACTAACGTACAGTAACTGTATTCAAGAAAACAATATTTATTTTAAAAATAGCTGATATTGTCAGTCCCTTATGACATTTTTTAGTTTTGTACCTTTTTCACAGGCAAAAATAAATAAATAAATAAATCATAAAATAAATCCGCACCATCACCAAAACTATTTTTTAATCAGTTGATTAGACCAAAGAGCTGGCAAAAAAGTATCTCCACCTGCATGTCAAAATCACCTGCATTATTTTTTTTTTTATTTATTTTATAATCACCATTCTGTGTTCTGAACTTTGCCAATGTCATCATATCATCAGTCAGACTGAAGGTTTTCCTCCAAGGTTTGTCTCCCTCATTGTGGTCTAAATAAGGCTCAAAACCATCAGGCCGTGTCCCCACAGCTCCACACTAGAAAAAAAAGTCTGTAAACAGCTTGACCTTTGCCGTGTTTACACTTAATTTGGGCTCAAATCAGCAGGTACTGTTCTGGTGATGACGTAGCAACAATATGGAAATAGAGCGCAGGCTTCAGACAGCTGTTGTTTATCCTTCACCTACACTTGTCACCAACTTTTATTGTTCAGGATTTTTTTTAAATATCAACATTTCATCATTTTTAGTGCTTATTTGTGCACATTTTTTGGTGTCACCTACACTTTAAAGCAGCTGCAGTTGTGCAGTCACGAACGCAGCCTGTTAAAAGCAGCCTTGAGCTGTGCTCCTGTGATGTTCCTGGTGCTGTGCTCTGGTTTCCTCAAAATACACACTGATGAAAATCCACTGTTAATGCATAGATCAAAACTCTAACTGAAACCAATAAGACTTGACCTGATAAAAGTGTTTTTTTGATTAGTTAATTAAACCTGACTGATGAAAAAAGTGCACGCTTGCTCTCGCTTTCGTCTGCGAGGTGGAGCGAGCAGCTGGTGTCTGCTGCTGGGATCGACACACAACACTAAGCGCTTTTAGAAACCTACACAAACACACGTCTCTGAGGTCATTAACACCGTGCGTCTCTCTCGCTGTTGGATAGCGTGGCCTCGTGGAGCCAACACAGCAATTAAAAACAGCCAGTGCACCTAATTTCTCTTAATGTGTCTGTAACGCAACTCACATGGACTGTTTGCAGGCCTCGACCCACAGAGGGGTACTGCTTGGAAAAAAAACAATATTTAATATATTTAACCATTTTAGAATGAAGTAATGAGATTTCAATCATGTTGACTTTTTAACCAGGTTTGGTTTTGACTGATTTATTGTTAACATCACAAATTTTAAAATGGCGTTATTGTGATAGACATTTATTTATTTATTCAAATTCAGACGATAACTGTAAAGTGCACACACCTGGAGACTGGAGGTGCACGCACAGTTGCCCATACATTGCCGATTGTTTTCATGAGTGGGTCACTGGCTACGTTTACACGCCGTTGATATTCAGGATAAGGTCAATATTCTGGTTTCTGTATCATTAGGAATAACCCGTTTACATGCTTAAGCAGAGTTACTCCTGTATACATGGTCAGTGGTATCATCTGGAATATCTCCATCTAAACAGCGACGCACGTCTTCCACCAGTGCTTGATTTGGTCTGGTGTTCATGCAAATCCTGTTTCGCATAACTTTTCGGCCACCTTCTTGTAAATGTCGCTATCTCAGTATTTTCTACCGCCAATAAAAGACATTATATTCATGTCTTTGACGATACTAATGAAGTATTCGGTTTCCTCCTCGCTCCAGAAGTGTGGTGCTGTGCTGCCGCGTCTGGAGTTCCCCATACTTGTTTACCTCTGCTTCTGTGGTATCTGGTGGGTTGTGCAGCCGCATACAAGTAGTTGCTGTACTCAAAAGACCAAGATTCCTTGCGGATAGGACATGCGCAGAACACAAAATAATGTTCCTTTCTATGGGGATATTCCGATGTGCATTTATATGACCTGATATTCGGGTAAAAACCAGAATATGAGCATATTTGGGTTTTTGCGGGTGTTTACATGACTGTGCGCAATTGGGTTATTGCTAATATTCCGGTTATGAAAGGGTTATTGGCTGCATGTAAACGTAGTCATTGTCATTTTTAGCCAGGAACATCGCTGCTTGCTGTACATCCAGCGCACATCTGGATCCAAAAACTGACAGAATTGTTCAAGATTAAACATGGTGTCTGCTGTCTCTGTGCAGTCTGAGCCCACTGATCTGAGTGTTGCGCTTGAAGCCAGTGCACAGCCAAGCTGGCTTAAAGACCACAGCTCTGGAACATAAGTTTTCCCAACTTTTTCTGAGTGTCTGTTCAGTTGGACGACTGATCTGAATGAATATGGATCAGTGGGTAGGACTAATGTATTCATCCCTAAAGGGTTATAAATAAAATTACTGTTCCCCTCTCACCATCTTTTTGAAAGTGAATTTTAAGTTATAAACTCAGATCAACTTTTCTCCATTTCTCTCTTTTTTTATACTTTGCATTAATTTGACAGACTTTTTTAAATTCACTGTTCCCAGTTTTTATTGCTCAATAATTTCTTTTATAAAATGGAAAGCAAGTAGAATTTGTCCCTTTTGGGGTGGGGGGGTGGGGTGAACCAAAAATGTTCTGAACCGTGGCCTAAAATCCATATCCAATTTGAACCATGGGTTTTGTGGACCCTGACGTTCCTACGAGGCAGACAGCCATCTCCATCTCTCCACAGTAGCCATCGATCTGCTTCAGCCAGGTGAAATGTGGGCGTGTCCTAGCACTTCTCCAAGTCACTACAGCGATATCAGCATCATCAAACACTTGTGTCCAGTGACGTCATGACTCCAGAAGGCCTTCCTGACCTCAAAGGCCGAGGACCCAGAGCCTGTTGAGATAACAACCAATCTTCTTCTCAGCAGGTTTAAAACTGTAAAGTTGACTTTGAATGAACTTTTCCTCCACTCCGGTCACTCTGTCCTTGGCTGATTCTCAGTCTTTGAGGTATGTTGTTCAACACACACTCCTCACAAACAGGACTAAAGCCCCACCTGTGTGTGTGCTCCCGCCGTGTACTGGTGTAATCAAAACTATAAAGACTGGTTCAGTCTCTTTGGACGTCTCTGTGAATGATGGGGATGTGCTGTGAAAATGCATTATGGGAGCTGCGGTCCTTCCTTGTCCTCCGTGGACTCTGTTGCCACGATGTGAGTTATGCTTCTGCAACACTAAAGTTGTTACCTCCACCAAGGAGGTAATGTTTCCACCAGCATTTATCTGTCTGTCTGTTAGCAGGATAACTCAAAAAGTAACATACACATCTCAATGAAATATGCCGAGCGGATGGATAATGTTTCAAGAAATAAGTGATTAGCTTTTGGAGGTGATCAGCGATATATTCTGGATGTGAGAGCCAGAAGAATATTTGGCACGTAGCAACATTTAACCCAAAACTGAGAGAGGATGTAGTTGAAATCTGGCTTGAGAAAACGAGGGATATATTTTGAATTTGATCTGGAACATATTTTAGATCCAGGAGAAGCTTTAGGCAACATGTGGCCTTTGCAGAGGTTTGCGCTCTCCGAGTGTCTTCTACTTTAGAAGAAAACACAGTGAAGAGAGGCGGACAGGCTGAGGAGGGAGCAGCCTAGAGGACCACACAGGGGCAGCTGCTGCTCCTCTGCTTGGCTGTATGATGAACTGGTGGAGGACTTTCCATCTCCTGAAACCGTCTGTTGATGAAGCAGACACACGAGAAGAATCATCAGTGATGAAGATTTCTTCTTTGCAATCATGTTTCCTAACACGTAAAAATATGTACTCAGCGCTGGTGTGAAGCAGACTGTCCCCTGTGCCATCATCACCCCCTTCGGGACTGTCACCCTTGAACTGAAAGCTGTAGTTTTATTAAGCGCATCGGAGGCAGTGAGAGCAATTGCGGTGATGCCGACCGGTGCCGCGACCGGCCCGCCTGATAAGGATGCAGAGCACAATGCGCTGTAAAAAAAAAAAAAAAAAAAAAAAAAAGCAGCAAGCAAAATTGCACTAAAAAAAAAAAAAAAAGCGAAACTGCGAGGCCGTGAAAGGTGAACTGCGTTATAGCGAGGGACCACTGTATACAGGAAATGTTGCCGGTGCACAGGACGGTTTCCAGAATAGATACCACACCTATCTCTGGATGGAGCCGCACCTCAAACAGAGAGAAAAGAAAAAAAAGTAGATTCAAGCATCAGAAAGACAAATACAGTGCAACTTGTCAGCATTAAGCAACAAGAAAAACAGAAGAAATACTAAGGTGATCGCTGGCCATTAGCCCTAAACTTCACTAAAAGACCCAGAATTTATGTAAAGTTGAGGCTGTGGCACACTCTGTTTACTAATAAGATGAATTTAAAAGAGTAACAAATGTAGAACTATACTATGCCAGTATGCTAGTCATACGAAATGGAAAATAAATGCATGTTAACTCTGGACTTGACAGTCTCTACAGAATCTGACTGTTCTTTTGATGCGGGGAGATCATTCCACAGAACAGGGGCACGATAAGAGAAAGCTCTGTGACCTGCAGATTTTTTATTCACCCTTGGGACACAAAGTAGTCCTGCACCCTGACAGCATAAAACCTGGGCCGGTACGTAAGGTTTAATTAGGTCAGCTAAGTAGTGAGATGCCAGTCCATGAACAACTTTATAGACTAGTAGCAGAACCTTAAAGTCTGATCTCACTGGGACAGGAAGCCAGTGAAGAGACACCAAAATGGGTGTAATGTGGTTGAACTTTCTGCTTCATGTCAAAAGTCTGGCTGCGGCATTATGAACCAATTGGAGACCCCTAATGCTGGACTGCGGTAAACAAGAAAATAGAACATTGCAATAGTCCAATCTGGAAGAGATAAATGCATGGATCAGGGTCTCAGCATCAGCCATAGACAGGATGGGACGAATCTTCACTATATTTCGCAGGTGGAACAAAGCAGTCCTCATAATATTTCTAATGTGGAGTTCAAAGGACAACGTAGGATCAAAAATTACCCCAAGGTTCCTCACTTTGTCAGTGTGATGTATAACACACGAGCCTAGGCTGAGCGTTAACTGGTCAAATTGATACTGATGTCTCACTGGACCGAGAACGATCATTTCAGTCTGATCAGAGTTTAAAAGCAGGAGGTTTCTCGACATCCAACTTCTCATTGATGCAAGGCAATCTTCTATGGATTTTATGTGGATGAGATTACCAGCAGTTATCGGCATGTATAACTGAGTATCATCAGCATAGCAGTGAAAGGTAATCCCAAAATGCCGCAATATGTGCCCAAGGGGTGCTATATAAAGGGAAAAAAGCAGGGGGCCTAAGACATACCCCTATGGAACCCCAAATTTCATGTCACTAAGGTTAGAGGCAGTGTTATTGTACAAAACAGTGAGAACGACTGGTCACTTATGACGTCAACCATGCAAGGGCACTCCCAGTAATCCCAAAATGATTCTATAGCCTATCAAGTCGACTATGATGATCCACGGTATCAAACACAGCACTAAGATCTAACAGAACCAGAACCGTAGTGGTGTCTGAATCCATTGCAAGCAGAAGATCATTCACCACTTTAGTGAGAGCCGTCTCTGTGGAATGATATTTTCTAAAAGCAGACTGCAGTGGCTCAAAGAGATTATTCTCAGTAAGATAGTCTACGAGCTGCCGTGACACCACTTTTTCCAGAATTTTAGAGCAAAATGATGTATTTGATATCAGCCGATAGTTTTTCAATACATTACGGTTAAGATTAGGTTTCTTAAGTAATGGTTTAATCACTGCAGATTTTAAACATTTAGGAACAGATCCAGAAGTTAAAGAAAGATTAATAATTTCCAGCACAGTCGGCCCAAGAGTGGGCCACAGGTCCTTAAACAGTTTTGTTGGTATAGGATCAAATAAGCAGGTTGTGCTTCTTGTACTGGTTGGGTTAAAGCATGCTGGGATATGTTTAACATAATGTCTTCTATTTTCTTCTGAAAGTAATCCAGGAAATCTTGGGCTGTAAAAGGACAGCAAACAGTGGTTGTCCATGAATAAGTGTTGCCACCGTGTTGAACAAGAACTTTGCGTTATGGTTGTTTTTGTTGATCAAATCAGAGTCATAGGTCCACTTTGTAGCCAGTAATGCATGCTTATAGTCTAAGATAGCATCATGCCACGCAAGGTGGAATACTTCTAATTTTGAACTACACCATTTCCTTTCTCAACCTCTAGCCTTATGCTTGAGGTCACGCAAGTAATCACTCAGCCAAGGTAACCGTGTTTTGGGTGGGCGTGGTTTTAATGAAGGTGGCGCACTCATGCTAAGTGTAGATTTGAGCACTAGGTTTAAACTGTCCACAAGACTGTCTACTGACTGGGCATTTGCCAAATGTGAAGCTAAGATATCAGGCAATCTAGTTTTGAGTTCAGTTGTATTCGAGGACTTGATGCATCGCCATAGTGATAAATAAGGTTGTTGTTGCACTAAACACGGCAGCGAAACTGTAAACCTAATAACTGAGTGATGAGAGACCACTGATGTAAGAGGCATGATGTCAATATTCGTGATATCAA
Organism: Thalassophryne amazonica; assembly: GCF_902500255.1. NCBI lineage: Eukaryota > Metazoa > Chordata > Actinopteri > Batrachoidiformes > Batrachoididae > Thalassophryne > Thalassophryne amazonica. The sequence continues at coordinate 87,905,687 of NC_047118.1, forward strand.
TACCACGTGCAAGAACCAAATCCAGGTTATTTCCACTAATGTGCGTTGAGTCCTGAATGCTTTGTTGAAATCCTAATGCATCCACAATTTACATAAATGATTTACAGAGGGGATCAGAAGGCTTATTTATATGAATGTTAAAGTCACCAATAATCAGAATGTTATCTGCACTAGTTGACAAGTTAGAGATGAATGCACCAAATTCATCTAAGAATTCAGAGTATGGGCCAGGAGGCTTATATACAGTGAAAGTAATACGGCTGATTTTTATTCTTCTGACCTTGGCAATAAGTAGCATCTTGGGCAGAGCGGAGAATCAGATGCTCAAATGAGTTATATTTGTGACCCCCAACAGCTAATAAGCTAAACCTAGATTTATAAATAAGAGCAACACCCCCGCATCACGAGGAACGTGACTAAATGTATGGGTGATTCTTAGACTACGGGCACTTATTATATAAATAAGAGCAACACCCCCGCATCACAAGGAACGTGACTAAATGTACGGGTGATTCTTAGACTACGGGCACTTATTATGTCCTTTGATCATATTGTATGAAAAACAGAAAAAAGGGGAAATTTCACACTTTTATAGTTATCTTTACAATGAAAGTGTGTTAATAAATTTGTTCTAGTAGTCTATGATGCCTTTTTCACCTTTTTTCAGCATCATTATATGCAAATATTGCCGTTTTGTGCTTGTCCCACACCCAGACTTCTGATCTTCAATGATAAAAATGAATGGTAAAGAAACGTTTTTTCTAATGTTTTAAAATATCTCTGAATAAAATATCAGTAAAATAATCAAAACATAATTGGGGTATTCAATGTCATACAACTGTTGTGATTTTTTAAACAAAATGTAGTTGTCCCACACTATTGCTGTAATTTCCACCACAACACTGTAATGTCCCTAAACAGTTTGTATGAAAGATTGTTTGGGTAGTGTCTATGGAGATAAACAGTGACATCAGAGCACATGTATATAGCGCCAAATCACAACAAACAGTTGCCCCAAGGCGCTTTATATTGTAAGGCAATGGTGTGGTGGAAATTACAAGGCCAATAGTGCCCGCAGTTAAAGAATCACCCATATATGCTGGTGGGCAGGCCTCATTTAAGGGGAGGACAGCTGTAGGTTTATGCCAGGTTTCACATAACCCAATCATATCTAAGTGATGATACATAAATAGATCATTAATCAACAATGATTTTGAAGATAGTGATCTTATGTTAATGAGACCCAGACTAAGGACCTCAGTGGGGCTGACAGTTGGACTGTTTGGGTTTTGGGGTGGTTCCAGAGTAGCATATATAAGATGCCTGGAAGTAGGTTTAGGTTTGAGACATTCCACGCGCATTGTAGGTAGCAGACACAAAATCTTTGATATTGCTGGAACAGCCAAGGGGCCATTCTGAATTTCAATGTCACCCAATGTAGTAATGGGTATAGGCTGGCTTACTGTGCAGTTGACAGGGGGGCAAGATGGCGCCTGTGTTTGTTTGGGCTGCGTCTTGCCTGCTAATGTGCCGACTTTCTGTCATGTTTCTCATCGTCTGTGCCGTGATATCAGTTGTGACGGACTGCGACTGTGTCGATGCTGTAAGGAGTTATGATCGAGGCTCTCTTTTTCAAATCAAAGAGTCAATGGAATGCCTTTTTAATGACTGGGACAGATACAAACAAACTTTCCCACCCCCGTTTGTGTGCTCACCCTCCTCCCAGGAATACCTGTTGCTATTGCACCGTCTAGGTAATTCCAAAAAGGGGTCCAAGAGGAAATCCTCAAAGCCTCGAGGTTGCAGAGCGGGCATCCAGTTTCGGGTAAAATGTGAGGCGAGGTCTGTGGCTCACTCATACTGAAGCTACAGGTGGCTGTGCCCCGTTTCTCTTCAGCAGGACATGGCTGGCGGTGCTGCTCTGCTAACGCTCTCCGCGATCCCTCCATGCAGCAGTGGCTGGCCCTTGCATCTCTGTATCCCTGATGGACGTCCCGCCTGGATCCCTGGCTCATCTCGGCCGTCTTTGTGTGCATACTGGGAGCGACGTGGGCTGTGCCGGTACAGCTGGATGTCACATGACCGTGGGAGATGCCTGCAGCCAATCCCGCTGCTTCCTGCTGGCTCGACCGAGGCGTCATCGCTGAGTCGGATCGGATTATTGAATGCACGCTCCATCACAAATAAAGCATTCTCTATTAATGAACTTTTTGTCAGGAGGAACCTGGATTTCCTTTTCCTCACTGAAACGTGGCAGAGGGAGAACGAGTTCATACATTTAAATGAGCTCTGTCCGGCTGGCTGTTTAGTTGTGGGAAAGCCCCGCCCCTCTCACCGTGGTGGGGGCCTGGCTGCTGTGTACCAGGACAGGTTCACATGCAGACATACGAACACAGATCACGCCGCCTCTTTTGAGGTACTTATGATGGAAGTTGGTTCCTCAGATACTTCTTATTGTATTTTGATTTATCGCCCCCCAGGCCCTGCTGGGACCTTTTTAAAGGATTTTACAGACCTTTTAACATCCATAATTCGATTGGAAAGGGTTTTAATTATGGAGGATTTTAATTTGCACATTGACAGTGACACATCAAGTCATGCTGTAGAACTTTTATCAGTGACTGAGACATTTAATTTTAAACAGCATGTGTCAGGCCCCACCCATAGTAAAGGCCATACTTTGGATCTGGTCTTCACATTGGGTCTGCATGTTACTGATGTGTGCGTAGAGGATGTTCTGTTGAGCGACCACTCCTGTGTTCTCTTTGACTTGAGGGTGCCGTCTCAGCCAAGGCCTGTGCTCTCCAAGGTAGAAAGGAGGATTATCACAGGGGCAACATCCACACATTTTTGTGATAAGTTTGATCCTCTTCTTTTTAGTGAATGCACTGAAATTGATGGCCTTGTGGACAGCTTTAACGGTCACTGTGCAACTATCTTGGATCAAGTTGCACCACTTAAATCTAAGAATGCATCTCGTGAAAAGTTCTGCCCCTGGATTAATGATGCGATCATGAATCTAAGGAGATCTTGTCGTCAAATTGAACGTTTGTGGAAATCTACAAAATTGGAGGTCCACAGGCTGCATTTGAGAGACCTAATAGCCTCCCTAAATAAGATGTTAGAAGAGGCCAGGGCAAACTACTTCAATCAGTTGACTTCCTCTAATAGAGGAAATCCCAAGGCGCTCTTTGAAACTATTAGCTCTATTGTGGCACCTGCTACTTATGTCACTCCTGTTCACTATAAAACTACTAGTGATGAGTTTCTGACTTTCTTTATTGATAAGGTCAGGGATATAAAAGATAAACTGCCACAGTCAGTGCCACCTTGTCAAGGCCCCCAGCATATGGGACCACCCCCTCAATGCTGGGCATCATTTGCTCCTGTTACAGAGGAGGACATTTTATCCATTATCAGCAAAATGAAACCATCTTCTAGTACACTAGATGTTCTTCCTTTTAGACTTTTCATGAATGTATTTGATTCTATTGGGCCATGTGTTGCCAAAATGTTTAATATGTCCCTGTCGACTGGTGTGTTCCCCAGTTCTTTTAAGCATGCTGTTGTGGAGCCACAGCTTAAGAAAGATGGACTGGACCCTACAGATCTGAAGCACTTTAGGCCAATATCAAAAACCCCCTTCCTGGCTAAAGTCCTGGAAAAATTGGTCTGTGCCCAACTAACTTTCTTTTTGCAGACTAACAACATTTATGACACTTTTCAATCTGGGTACCGTGAGTTTCACTCCACTGAAACGGCTCTGTTGAAAGTGTCGAGTGACATTATGATGGCCGCTGACACTGGCAAATGCACTGTCTTGGTTTTGTTAGATTTGTCATCTGCATTTGACACAGTTGACTATGGCATCCTGATCAGGAGACTACAGGATCTGGTGGGGATGTCGGGTCCTGTATTAGAGTGGTTTAGCTCCTACCTGGTTGGTAGAACTTTTAGTGTGTCTGTTGATAATGTGATGTCTGAGTCTGCTGACCTTTTGTGGGGTGTGCCGCAGGGCTCGGTTCTGGGACCTATTTTATTTCTTTTGTATATCATCCCTCTCGGCAAGTTGATCCAGCAGTTTTGTGACGTATCCTATCATCTCTATGCTGATGACCGCAGCTGTACTGCTCCTTTAAAACAACTGAGACCCAGAAACTCAATTCTTTAACCAATTGTCTCACCAAAGTTAAGGAATGGTTCAGTGAAAACAGCTTGCAGCTGAACTCTGATAAGACTGAAACATTGATTGTTGCTCCGGAGAGTGCCGTGCCTGCTATCAGGCTGCACCTTGGTGAACTGAATAGTTCAGTTAAGGGCAGCCTGCGCATTCTTGGCATTATCTTGGATAAAGGGATGTCTCTGGAACATGATACAAAACAGTTAGTTAGGAATTGTTTTTTCCAGATCCGGAATATCTCTAAACTTCGAAAAATGGTGTCTTTTGAAGAGTTAGAGATGATTGTACATGCTTTTATATCTTCGCAACTGGATTACTGTAACAGCCTGTTCACGTGTCTTAATAAAGAACTGGCTCGTTTGCAGGTTGTGCAAAACTCCGCTGCACGGCTTCTGACCTGCACCCACAGGAGAGCCCATATTAGCCCAATACTCAAGTCCCTGCATTGGCTCCCTGTCTTGTTTAGGACAAATTATAAAATCCTGGTGCTTACATTTAGAGCTCTGCATGGGCAGGCTCCGGAATACATCAAGGAACTGATCCAACCATATGTGTCCACCAGGGGCCTGAGGTCCTCCAACCTGAACCTGCTGATGGTTCCCCGTACCTGTTTTAAAACTCGAGGGGACAGATCTTTTAAAGCCGTGGCGCCGCGCATTTGGAATGAGCTTCCCTGCTCCCTTCGCTCGATAGACTCTGTCGATGTTTTTAAAAAGCAACTTAAGACTCACCTTTTTAAAATAGCATTTTAGCTTGATTTTCTTTTAAATGTTTGTATGTGTTATTTTGTATTTATTGATTTTATCATGTGAAGCACTCTGTGACCCTGGTCTGTGAAAAGTGCTATATAAATAAAGTTTACTTACTTACTTATTTAAGTTTGCAAAGCATATCCCTCTATGATTTTTACGTCTACAGAAGCAGGCCACAGTCTCAACTTGTTGAATTTCCCTCCCTGGCAGATAAACTGCACTATCACCATAGTGGATCTCAGCGAGCTTTTTAAAATACTGATGAAACAGAAGCAGCAACGTTGACAAACCGCATTTCAGAAATCTTGACATTTAACCAAAGTTTGCTGTTGGCTTCCACACCTCCACAGGTGGGCATAAAGTGCTTGCACACCAGACTGATAACTATCTTTTAATGGGACAATGACTACAAAAATTCAACTTTCCACAGTAACTTCAAAAGACCGTTTCAGAAGCTCACTAACACCAAGGTAAATAACATAGTGTACCGAATAATTTGCACCAGCTCCAAGAAGGCTTCGTCCACATTGTAGCGGTTCTTGGCTGAAGCCTCCATATAGTGGATCCTGTTCTCTCTGGCAAAGGCCTGGGCATCTTCTGTGGAAATCTGACACAAATGATAACCAAAGTAATCGATACCACGTCTATGTCCCGATATTTAATTTTGCAATGTAAGAAGTGACTTTTAAAGTCCAACATGGATATCATTCAAATTCAAATGCTGCATAGACACTGAACAAACCCCGTGTGACATCACCCAGAGGTTTCCCAAACAACTCTTTTGAAAACCTCTGGGTTTGCTTTGGGTGTCGCCATGTTGACAGGTCTTACTCTGCCTATATCATGTCTAACTAGCTAAGCTTTGCCCAGGTGTTTATTAAACCATATTTTTGTGGACCAAGATGTGGTTTGTATAGCAGTATAGCTTTGGTATGGCCATTAAAAATTAGAATGTGCTTATTTCCTCATTAACAGTGGTGGGCACAGCTAACCAAAACTTTAGTTTTGATAACCACTTATCAGCTAACTGCAAAGTTATCTTTTATAATGCTAAACCGATAAACCACCAAAAAATTTATCGGAAGATATAGGTAACCACTAACCGATAACTTTCAGTATTGTTTCCGGTGCACTCTCAGCTACTCACAAGCCAATTTTGAGTTTAAACACCGCCAACGCTTCTGACAGAACCAAAGACGATCACAAACCCAAACACAGCCAATGAATCAGCGCTTGTCTTTGTGCGTCCTGCCCATTGCCGTAGGAAAGAGTCATTAACCTTGACAGCATACAGCGGTCCAGCCGTAAGGCAGACGTCTTGAAAAGGAAAGCAGGTTTGACTTATGGTTTAGATTTATAAATAAAATTAATCTGGATAGAATAACTACATTAATGACAACTTTATCATTTGTACACGGTGAAAATTTAACACATCTGTTAATTTTAAAATAATGCATTAATTATGAAGTTTTGAACATTAACACACACAGATGCCCAAAGGGATTATGGGTAAACTGAGCCTCTGTTCCTGATTGGTTGAATCATTAATTCTATGTAAAACCCAGCACAAGTTAATGTAAGGAGTGTGTTGGTGTTTACAATTAAATGTGCTTTTGTAAAATGTAATTTTTATTCCATTTGTAAAAAAAAAAAAAAAAAAAGGCATTTGCAAAACTGAAAAGTCTTTTTAAGTTGTGATTCAACAACCGTGTGATATGACTGGGCACCAGTAGATGGCAGTGTTCTATGCATTTTGACCCATCTACTGGATGGCAGTGGGAATGGTGCCCAGTTATATCACACGGTTGTGGACCTGAATGTGTGCGCTCACTACACACTGGGAGCAAATGGAGATTAAGGACCTTGTTCAAAGGCCCTTAGTGATTTTCCGGTCTGGCTGGGTTTTGAACAGAGGATCTTCTGCTTTGAAGCTGAATGATTAACAATGCTTAACCACGAGATCATCACCTCCCCAAAACCGTGGCATGGAGGAGGAAAGTAGTGGCACAGTGGATAGCAAACCCATTTTTTCTGCCAGGCTGTAAACATGCTGTAAAGTTGGACATTTTAACATGGGCTTTTGTGGGAACCTGCTTCTTTTTGTAGCCATCTGATGAACTGAGACTTTTTCTTCTTCCTGTTGTGCCTCTTTTTGGAAAACCTGAGCTATCGCTTGGTGGAGATGAGTTGGAAATGTACCGCTTTCATTCCACAGAGGGTGTAATGTACTGTAGAATTACACTGAATATTAGATGACATCACCTTTGTTTCAAACAGCCACAAGAAAAAAAAAATGATGATAGACTGCAATAAAAAACACAACAAAAAAAACCCTTACATCAAACTGAGCACTGACTATTTACTGATAAGAGCGCCAGCCAGAGAGTTAAAAAATTAAGGATTGAGTGAGTCTTTATTTGTATGTGTAAAGTGTTTAAGAACCAAAGGTGTGACGGACTGAGACGTGGACCGCTGTCCGCTCATCTTAAAGAAACCCGCCGCACCAAACTGTCACTTCAAGCACAAAAAATATTCATCCAAGACAGCAAAAACAGCTTGCTAACACACACACACACACACACACACACACACACACACACACACACACACACACACACACACACACACACACACACACACACACACACACACACACACACACACACACACACCCTGGTTCAAAATAATAGTAGTGTGTTTAAAAAAGTGAGTAAAGCTCAAAATCTGTATCATGTCTTTTATTTCCTTACACACAAATGTATTGGGAACACTGCATTCTATTCCCAGGGATGAAAGCAAAACAAACAAATAAAAATCTTTGAATTTTTTTGTTTTTATGGCCAACTCACGCTGCTCACCATCTACCTATTTGTAGAAACCCTTTTATGATTGCTTCCTCGGATTTCAGGTAAAACAAGATGGAGACCGTGAAGAAAATACAAAGAAGAAAAATATATGAGCTGTGTTTCTTTTTCCTGGTCAAAAAAAAAAAAAAGAAAAAAAAAAGAAAGGAGCAGAAATGTAAAAAATGGTTTGATTTTCTCTTCATATTTATTTATTCATATTTTGTGGTTGGACTCTATGCGTACCCAGATCTGCAAATTGATGATGGCAGCGGTAGTGTCTGGCCAGTCCGCCGACGTGTTCACACCCACAAAGGCGTGGATATGGAAACATTTCCAGTTTCTGAACAAACATATCGCCACTCAGCAGTTTCAGCTGCCCCCGTCAGGGGGCGACACAGCAGATCAATCGTCCCACCTGAGCTGTCCCTATGATATGTTCATTTCTAATCCTGTCCATCCTTCATCACTCCCAAAGAGAATCTCAACATCTTCAGCTCTGCCTTCTGTCTTTTTGTTCGTGCCACCGTCTCTAAGCCGTACAACATAGCTGGTCTCACTACTGTCTTGTGAACGTTCACCTTCACTCTTGCTGATGTTCTTCAGTGACAAATCACTCCTGCTACCTTTCTCCACCCACTCCACCCTGCCTGCACTCTCTTCTACCACACTCTCCATTACTTTGGACAGTTGAGCCCAAGCATTTAAACTCATCTACTTTCACCACTTCTACTCCTTGTAACTGCACTATTCCACTGGGCTCCCTCTCATTCACACACATGGACTCAGTCTTGCTTCTACTGACTTTCATTCCCCTGCTCTCCAGAGCATATCTCAACCTCTCCAGACTAGACTCAGCCTGTTCTCTACTCTCACTACAGATCTCAATGTCAGAATCAGAATCAGAATCAGAAGAAGTTTATTGCCATTGCCAGTGAACAGGATTCACAGACTAGGAATTTGCTTCGGTACAATGGTGCAACATTAAGAAGAGATAAAATGCTAAGATAAAATATAACACGTGTCAAAATAAGATAAAATATAAGATTAAAAAAAAGAAATATGAAATATGAAAGGCTGTGTGCAACAGAAAAACAGAGAAACAGAAAAAAACAGTGCAGTGGGAGGAGTGCAATTAAAACCAAAGTACATTGTCTAAAGTGACCCGTGATAAGATGATAAAGTGACAGAGTTAAGCTTAAGGTAACTTGAGTTATGAGGTGTTCATGAGTCTAACGGCAGAGGGGAAGAAACTGTTCTTATGGCGGGAGGTTCTGGTCCGGATGGACCGTAGCCTCCTGCCCGAGGGGAGTGGTTTGAACAGACTGTGTGCAGGGTGAGAAGGGTCAGCTGTGATCCGACCTGCTCGGCCCAGAGTCCTGGAGACGTACAGGTCGTGGAGAGATGGAAGGCTACAGCCAATCACCTTCTCAGCAGAGGCCACAATGCACTGCAGTCTGTGTCTGTCCCCGGCTGTGGCCCCGGCGTACCACACCGTGATGGAGGAGCAGAGGATGGACTCGATGATGGCCGTGTAGAACTGCACCATCAGCTGTACAGGCAGCTTGGCCTTCTTCAGCTGCCGCAGGAAGTACATCCTCTGCTGGGCCTTCTTGATGAGGGAGCTGATGGTTGACTCCCACTTGAGGTCCTGGGTGATGGTGGTGCCAAGGAAGCGGTGACAGTCCACAGTGGTGATGGGGCTGTTGGTGAGGGCGAGGGAGGGCGGGGGGGCTGTGGCTTTCCTGAAGTCCACGATCATCTCCACTGTTTTCTGGGCGTTGAGCTCCAAGTTGTTGCTGCTGCACCAGGTCACCAGCCGGTCCACCTCCCTGCTGTAGGCAGACTCATCCCCATCCGAAATGAGTCCGATGAGGGTGGTGTTGTCCGCAAACTTGATGAGCTTTACAGAGTCGTGGCTGGAGGTGCAGCAGTTAGTGTAGAGGGAGAAGAGCAGAGGGGAAAGGACACAGCCCTGTGGAGATCCTGTGGTGAGAGCCCGAGTGTTCGAGACATTTTTTCCCAGCCTCACACGCTGACTCCGGTCCGTCAGGAAGTCTGTGATCCACCTGCAGGTGGAGTTGGGCACGTGGAGCAGAGAAAGCTTGTCCTGGAGCAAAGCTGGAAGGATGGTGTTGAATGCAGAGCTGAAGTCCACAAACAGGATCCTAGCGTAGGTTCCTGGGGAGTCCAGGTGCTGCAGGATGGAGTGCAGGGCCGGGTTTATGGCGTCATCTACAGGTGGGATAAAACCAGGCGTTCGAAGGTCTTCATGACTACAGACGTGAGAGCCACAGGCCTCTAGTCATTAAGTCCAGTGACGCGTGGTTTCTTGGGGACTGGAACTATGATTGAGGACTTGAAACAGACTGGAACATGGCATGACTCCAGGGAGGTGTTGAAGATCCCCGTGAAGACTGGGGTCAGCTCATCAGCGCAGTGTCTCAGGGTGGCAGGAGAGACACAGTCTGGGCCCGGGGCCTTACGTGGATTCAGCCTTTTGAAATGTCTCCTCACGTCCTCCTCTTGGACCGAGAGGGCAACAGGGGGAGTGGGGAGGGCAGCAGTGAGAGGGGGGAGGTCCAGAGTGTTTGAATATTCAGTTGTGTGGGGGGTGGGGAGGTGTGAGTCCTTGTCTTCAAAGCGTGAATAGAAGACGTTCAGGTCGTTGGCCAGCTTGAGGTCGTCAATAGAACGAGGTGCTTTGGGCTTGTAGTTGGTGATCTCTTTCAACCCCCTCCACACAGAGGCCGAGTCGTTGGCAGAGAACCTTTGCTGCAGACGTGAACTGTACATGGATTTAGCCTTTGCCACCTCCTTGCTAAATCTGTACTTTGCACCTCTATAGCTGTCTCTGTCTCCTTCTCTGAAAGCCACCTCTTTCTGCTGATGGAGCTGCTGGAGTTTAGGTGTGAACAGGGCTTGTCATTGTTATATCTCACCCTGGTACACTGTGGGATGATGCTGTCTTCACAGAAATGAATATATGACGTCACAGTGTCCGTGTAGTCATCTAGACTGTCTGTTGAAGCCTCAAACATATCCCAATCCGTGGTGGCTAAGCACATGCGTCGCTCCTCTACAGCTTCATTGCTCCACACTTTAGACGTCATCACAACAGGTTTAGAGAGTTTAAGTCTCTGTCTGTACGTGGGGATCAAGTGGACCATCACATGATCTGAGAGACCCAAAGCTGCACGGGCCACCGCGCGGTAGGCGCCGCTCACTGTTGTGTAACAATGATCTAACGTGCTCCCTTCTCTGGTCGGGCATTTAACAAACTGTTTGTATTTTGGTAATTCCTGACTGAATTCCCTTTGTTAAAATCACAGAGAATTATAACAAGAGAGTCCGGAAAGTCTCTCTCCACGCTCATAATCTGATCCACGAGCGCGCGCTCGGCCTCGTGCATGTCCGTGCTCGGTGGAATATACACAGAGCAAAGTATGAAAGAGTTAAACTCACGTGGAGAGTAGAACGGTCTGCAGTTTATGAGGAGATATTCCAGAGAGGGACAGCAGTGTTGGGAGATCACAGTCACATCGGAGCACCAGGCGTTGTTGATATAGAAGCAGAGTCCTCCCCCTCTAGTTTTTCCACCAGAGAGTGCTCGGTCTCTGTCTGCGCGGAGGAGTTGGAATCCCTCTAGTTGAAGCGCGCAGTCCGGTGTCTGTGCATTTAACCACGTCTCCGTGAAGCACAGTACACAAGATGAGGAGAAATCTCTATTCTTCTTCATCAGCAGTGCCAGCTCATCCATCTTGTTGTGGAGTGAGCGGACGTTGGAGAGAAATATCCCAGGTAGGGGCGTGCGCGTGCCCCTTCGTCTGAGGCGAACGAGAGCTCCAGCTCGTGTCGTCTCACTTTTTTGGCCAAAAAGTGAACCAGTTCAGCTGCAGGCACTAAAAAAACTGGCGTAATGTCCGTGGGTGTTGATGATTTGATGTTTTAGAAGCTCATCGCAGGTGTAGGGACACGATGACACACGATTCACACACAAAAACAGACAAAACAGGGAGCACCAGAATACCAGGGCGCCTTCACGTGGCGCCATCTTGGAAGGGGTCATGTCATCTGTCATGTCAATGTCATCTGCAAACATCATAGTCCATGGAGAGTCCTGTCTGATCTCATCTGTCAACCTGCCCATCACCACTGCAAACAAGAAAGGACTCAGAGCTGATCCTTGGTGTAATCCCACCTCCACCTTGAATGAGTCTGTCATTCCTATTGTGCATCTCATCACTGTCAATCTATCCTTGTACATGTCCTGCACTACCCTCACATACTTCTCCTCCACTCCAGACTTCCTCATACAATACCACAACTCTTCTCTTGGCACCCTATCACAAGCATTCTCTAAATCAACAAACTCACCATGTAACTCCTTCCAGCCTTCTCTATACTTCTCCAACAGTACTGTCAGAGCAAACACTGCATGGTCGTGCTCTTTCTTGGCATGGAACCATATTGCTGCTCACAGATCCTCAACTGATTTCTAAAACTTGCTTCTACTACTCTTTCACATAACTTCATGCCGTGGCTGATCAACTTTATGCCTCTGTAGTTACTGCAGCTCTGCACATCATCCTTGTTCTCTCTACTGGTCTCTCTACTGAACTCTACTGGTGGTTGGCTCTCACTGCGGTATTGTATCATTTCCTGTTCCGGAGCACAGCGGTGTTTTGTTGTATCTGTTAGCTGTTTAATCTGCATAGTTAGATTGATCTAGATAACTAGATAACGATTTGTTTCACAGTGTAATCTTCACGTGCCTTAACTAAAGCACTCCCTCTGCTGAATCACCTCTAAATTATTTACACATTATTCACTTTGTGTGTTTTCAGGAATCCGCTAGCTTAGCGCAGCTACTAGCTATTAGCCGGTTTAGCATGGTGGCTTCTCCTGTCTCTCGCGCACTTCTCTGCTATGGGTGTGAAATGTTTAGTTATTCCTCGGCCTCCTTTAGCAGTAACGGTATTTGTAATAAGTGTAGCTTATTCGTAGCTTTGGAGGCCAGGCTGGGCGAATTGGAGACTCGGCTCCGCACCTTGGAAAATCCTACAGCTAGCCAGGCCCCTGTAGTCGGTGCGGACCAAGGTAGCTGCCCCCCAGCAGATCCCGAGCAGCTGGGAAAGCAGGCCGGCTGGGTGACTGTGAGGAGGAAGTGTAGTCCTAAACAGAAGCCCCGTGTACACCACCAACCCGTTCACATCTCTAACCGTTTTTCCCCACTCGGCGACACACCCGCCAAGGAACAAACTCTGGTTATTGGTGACTCTGTTTTGAGAAATGTGACGTTAGCAACACCAGCAACCATAGTCAATTGTCTTCCGGGGGCCAGAGCAGGCGACACTGAAGGAAATTTGAAACTGCTGGCTAAGGCTAAGCGTAAATTCGGCAAGACTGTAATTCATGTCGGCAGTAATGACACCCGGTTACGCCAATCGGAGGTCACTAAAATTAACATTGAATCGGTGTGTAACTTCGCAAAAACAATGTCGGACTCTGTAGTTTTCTCTGGGCCCCTCCCCAATCAGACCGGGAGTGACATGTTTAGCCGCATCTTCTCCTTGAACTGCTGGCTGTCTGAGTGGTGTCCAAAAAATGAGGTGGGCTTCATAGATAATTGGCAAACCTTCTGGGGAAAACCTGGTCTTGTTAGGAGAGACGGCATCCATCCCACTTTGGATGGAGCAGCTCTCATTTCTAGAAATATGGCCAATTTTATTAAACCCTCCAAACCGTGACTATCCAGGGTTGGGACCAGGAAGCAGAGTTGTAGTCTTACACACCTCTCTGCAGCTTCTCTCCCCCTGCCATCCCCCAATACCCCATCCCCGTAAAGACAGTGCCTGCTCCCAGACCACCAACAACCAGTAAAAATCTATATAAGCATAAAAAATTCAAAAAGAAAAAATAATATAGCACCTTCAACTGCACCACAGACTAAAACAGTTAAATGTGGTCTATTAAACATTAGGTCTCTCCCTTCTAAGTCCCTGTTAGTAAATTATATAATAATCGATCAACATATTGATGAATGACAGCCTCAACACTGCATTTAATCTATTGTTAGACTCGATTGGCTTTGCTCAAAATGTAAATGAGTCCACCCACCACTTTAATCATACTTTAGATCTTGTTTTGACTTATGGTATGGAAATTGAAGACTTAACAGTATTCCCTGAAAACCCCGTTCTGTCTGATCATTTCTTAATAACATTTACATTTACTTTAATGGACTACCCAGCAGTGGGGAATATGTTTCATTACAGTAGAAGTCTTTCGGAAAGCGCTGTAACTAGGTTTAAGGATATGATTCCTTCTTTGTTATGTTCTCCAATGCCATATACCAACACAGTGCAGAGTAGCTACCTAAACTCTGTGAGTGAGATAGATTATCTCGTCAATAGTTTTACATCCTCATTGAGCACAACTTTGGATGCTGTAGGTCCTAAAGAAAAAAGAGAGCCTTAAATCAGAAGTGCCCGACTCCTTTAACTTTAACTAGTAATGACTTCATGACTTTCTTTGCTAATAAAATTTTAACTATTAGAGAAAGAATTACTTATAGCCATCCCAAAGACATATCTTCATGTTCGACTGCTTTCAGTAATGCTGGTATTTGGTTAGACTCTTTCTCTCCGATTGTTCTGTCTGAGTTATTTTCATTAGTCACTTCCTCCAAACCATCAACATGTCTATTAGACCCCATTACTACCAGGCTGCTCAAGGAAGCCCTACTATTAATTAATGCTTCGATCTTAAATATGATCAATCTATCTTTATTAGTTGGCTATGTACCACAGGCTTTTAAGGTGGCAGTAATTAAACCATTACTTAAAAACTCATCACTTGACCCAGCTATCTTAGCTAATTATAGGCCAATCTCCAACCTTCCTTTTCTCTCATAAATTCTTGAAAGGGTAGTTGTAAAACAGCTAACTGATCATCTGCAGAGGAACGGTCTATTTGAAGAGTTTCAGTCAGGTTTTAGAATTCATCATAGTACAGAAACAGCATTAGTGAAGGTTACAAATGATCTTCTTATGGCCTCAGACAGTGGACTCATCTCTGTGCTTGTCCTGTTAGACCTCAGTGCAGCTTTTGATACTGCTGACCATAAAATTTTATTACAGAGATTAGAGCATGCCATAGGTATTAAAGGCACTGCGCTGCGGTGGTTTGAATCATATTCATCTAATAGATTACAATTTGTTCATGTAAATGGGGAGTCTTCTTCACAGACTAAGGTTAATTATGGAGTTCCACAAGGTTCTGTGCTAGGACCAATTTTATTCACTTTATACATGCTTCCCTTAGGCAGTATTATTAGAAAGCATTGCTTAAATTTTCATTGTTACGCAGATGATACCCAGCTTTATCTATCCATGAAGCCAGAGGACACACACCAATTAGTTAAACTGCAGAAATGTCTTGCAGACATACTTTTGCCTTGCAATATAAAGCACCTTGGGGCAACTGTTGTTGTGATTTGGCGCTATATAAATAAAATTGATTTGATTTGTTCTTGAAAATAGGAACCAGCACACTTTGTTTCCACTCCTTAGGCATCCTCTCCCTTTCAAAGATTTTATTAAACAATCTGGTTAGAAACTCTACTGCCATCTCTCCGAGACATTTCCATGCCTCCACTGGAATGCCATCTCTCTCTCTCTCTCTCTCTCTCTCTCTCTCTCATTTTCTTCATTCATCAGCTCCTCAAAATATTCCCTCCACCTTCTCAGCACACACCCCTCACTTGTCAGCACATTACCATGTGCATCTTTTACCACACTAATCTGCTGTACATCCTTTCCAGCTGTTCCTTTATCTGGCCAATTAGTACAAGTCCTTTTCTTCTTCCTTACTATTCAACTTCTTGTACAGCTCACTAAATGCCCTTTTCCTTAGCTTTTGCCACTTCTCTTTTCACCTTATACCACATCTCCTTGAGCTGCTGTCTACTTTCTTCATCTCTCCAACTATCCCAAAACCTTTTTTCCAACCTCTTTCTCTTTATGCTTTCCTGGACCTCTTTGTTCCACCACCAAGTCTCCTCGTCTTCCTTCCACTGTCCAGATGCCACACCCAGTAACTTCCGAGCTGTCTCCCTCACCACATCTGCAGTACTTTTCCAGTTGTCCAAAACTGATTCCCCTCCAACCAGTGCCTTTCACAACAGCTCACTGAATTTCACAGAATAGTCTTCCTCCTTCAGCTTCAATCATCTGATCCTTTGTTCAACTCTCACTCTCTTCTTTACCTCTAAAGTCATCCAACAAACCACGATCCTATGCTGTCTAGCTACACTCTCCTGCCACCACTTTACAGTTTAGCTTAGATCTTCTACACAGAATGTAGTCCACCTGTGTGCGCCTTCCTCCACTCTTATATGCCACCCTGTGCTCGTCCCTTTTCCTAAAGTAGGTGTTCACCACAGCCATTTCCATCCTTTTTGCAAAATCAACTACCATCTGTCCTTCCACATTCTAACCTTGATACCATATCTACACATTACTTCCTCATCACCTCTGTTCCCTTAGCCAACATGCCCATTGAGGTCTGCTCCTATTACCACTCTTTCATTCTTGGGATCACTCTCCACCACCTCATCCAACTCACTCCTGAAATCTTCTTTCTCCTTTATCTCGCAACCAAGATGTGGGGAATATACACTGATGATATTCATCATCACACCTTCAATTTCCAAATTCACACTCATCACCCTGTCAGATACTCATTTATCCACCAACACACTCTTAACATATGTTTCCTTTAAAATGGCACCATTTATCTTCCTATCCTCACCATGATAGGGGAGGTGATGGTCTACTGGTTAAGGTGTTTGGCTTGAGACCAGAAGATCCTCGGTTCAAATCACAGACTGACTGGAAAATCACTAAAGGCCCTTGGGCAAGGTCAGCTCTTGCTTGCCTGTACTGTTGGTTGGCTCTCACTGCGGTATTGTATCACTTCCTGTTCCGGAGCACAGCGGTGTTTTGCTGTATCTGCTAGCTGTTTAATCTGCGCAGTTAGATTGATCTAGTTACCTAGATAACGATTTGTTTCACAGTGTAATCTTCACGTGCCTTAACTAAAGCACTCCCTCTGCTGAATCACCTCTAAATTATTTACACATTATTCACTTTGTGTGTTTTTAGGAATCCGCTAGCTTAGCTCTTAGCCGGTTTAGCATGGTGGCTTCTCCTGTCTCTCCTGCACTTTTCTGCTCTGGGTGTGAAATGTTTAGTTATTCCTCAGCCTCCTTTAGCAGTAATGGTAAGTGTAATAAGTGTAGCTTATTCGTAGCTTTGGAGGCCAGGCTGGGCGAATTGGAGACTCGGCTCCGCACCGTGGAAAATTCTACAGCTAGCCAGGCCCCTGTAGTCGGTGCAGACCAAGGTAGCTTAGCCGCCGTTAGTTTCCCTCTGGCAGATCCCGAGCAGCCGGGAAAGCAGGCCGACTGGGTGACTGTGAGGAGGAAGTGTAGTCCTAAACAGAAGCCCCGTGTACACCGCCAACCCGTTCACATTTGTAACCATTTTTCCAAACTCTGGTTATTGGCGACTCTGTTTTGAGAAATGTGAAGTTAGCGACACCAGCAACCATAGTCAATTGTCTTCCGGGGGCCAGAGCAGGCTAAGCGTCTGGCTGTCTGAGTGGTGTCCAAAAAATGAGGTGGGCTTCATAGATAATTGGCAAAGCTTCTGGGGAAAACCTGGTCTTGTTAGGAGAGACGGCATCCATCCCACTTTGGATGGAGCAGCTCTCATTTCTAGAAATCTGGCCAATTTTCTTAAATCCTCCAAACCGTGACTATCCAGGGTTGGGACCAGGAAGCAGAGTTGTAGTCTTACACACCTCTCTGCAGCTTCTCTCCCCCTGCCATCCCCTCATTACCCCATCCCCGTAGAGACGGTGCCTGCGCCCAGACCACCAACAACCAGTAAAAATCTATTTAAGCATAAAAATTCAAAAAGAAAAAATAATATAGCACCTTCAACTGCACCACAGACTAAAACAGTTAAATGTGGTCTATTAAACATTAGGTCTCTCTCTTCTAAGTCCCTGTTAGTAAATGATATAATAATTGATCAACATATTGATTTATTCTGCCTTACAGAAACCTGGTTACAGCAGGATGAATATGTTAGTTTAAATGAGTCAACACCCCAGAGTCACACTAACTGCCAGAATGCTTGTAGCACGGGCCGAGGCGGAGGATTAGCAGCCACCTTCCATTCCAGCTTATTAATTAATCAAAAACCCAGACAGAGCTTTAATTCATTTGAAAGCTTGACTCTTAGTCTTGTCCATCCAAATTGGAAGTCCCAAAAAACAGTTTTATTTGTTATTATCTATCGTCCACCTGGTCATTACTGTGAGTTTCTCTGTGAATTTTCAGACCTTTTGTCTGACTTAGTGCTTAGCTCAGATAAGATAATTATAGTGGGCGATTTTAACATCCACACAGATGCTGAGAATGACAGCCTCAACACTGCATTTAATCTATTATTAGACTCAATTGGCTTTGCTCAAAATGTAAATGAGTCCACCCACCACTTTAATCATATCTTAGATCTTGTTCTGACTTATGGTATGGAAATTGAAGATTTAACAGTATTCCCTGAAAACTCCCTTCTGTCTGATCATTTCTTAATAACATTTACATTTACTCTGATGGACTACCCAGCAGTGGGGAATAAGTTTCATTACACTAGAAGTCTTTCAGAAAGCGCTGTAACTAGGTTTAAATTAGATAGAGTATCTCGTCAATAGTTTTACATCCTCATTGAAGACAACTTTGGATGCTGTAGCTCCTCTGAAAAAGAGAGCTTTAAATCAGAAGTGCCTGACTCCGTGGTATAACTCACAAACTCGCAGCTTAAAGCAGATAACCCGTACGTTGGAGAGGAAATGGTGTCTCACTAATTTAGAAGATCTTCACTTAGCCTGGAAAAAGAGTCTGTTGTTCTATAAAAAAGCCCTCCGTAAAGCTAGGACATCTTACTACTCATCACTAATTGAAGAAAATAAGAACAACCCCAGGTTTCTTTTCAGCACTGTAGCCAGGCTGACAAAGAGTCAGAGCTCTATTGAGCCGAGTATTCCTTTAACTTTAACTAGTAATGACTTCATGACTTTCTTTGCTAATAGAATTTTAACTATTAGAGAAAAATTACTCATAACCATCCCAAAGACGTATCGTTATCTTTGGCTGCTTTCAGTGATGCCGGTATTTGGTTAGACTCTTTCTCTCAGATTGTTCTGTCTGAGTTATTTTCATTAGTTACTTCATCCAAACCATCAACATGTCTATTAGACCCCATTCCTACCAGGCTGCTCAAGGAAGCCCTACCATTATTTAATGCTTCGATCTTAAATATGATCAATCTATCTTTATTAGTTGGCTATGTACCACAGGCTTTTAAGGTGGCAGTAATTAAACCATTACTTAAAAAGCCATCACCTGACCCAGCTATCTTAGCTAATTATAGGCCAATCTCCAACCTTCCTTTTCTCTCAAAAATTCTTGAAAGGGTAGTTGTAAAACAGCTAACTGATCATCTGCAGAGGAATGGTCTATTTGAAGAGTTTCAGTCAGGTTTTAGAATTCATCATAGTACAGAAACAGCATTAGTGAAGGTTACAAATGATCTTCTTATGGCCTCAGACAGTGGACTCATCTCTGTGCTTGTTCTGTTAGACCTCAGTGCTGCTTTTGATACTGTTGACCATAAAATTTTATTACCGAGATTAGAGCATGCCATAGGTATTAAAGGCACTGCGCTGCGGTGGTTTGAATCATATTTATCTAATAGATTACAATTTGTTCATGTAAATATGGGAATCTTCTTCACAGACTAAGGTTAATTATGGAGTTCCACAAGGTTCTGTGCTAGGACCAATTTTATTCACTTTATACATGCTTCCCTTAGGCAGTATTATTAGACGGCATTGCTTAAATTTTCATTGTTACGCAGAGAATACCCAGCTTTATCTATCCATGAAGCCAGAGGACACACACCAATTAGCTAAACTGCAGGATTGTCTTACAGACATAAAGACATGGATGACCTCTAATTTCCTGCTTTCAAACTCAGATAAAACTGAAGTTATTGTACTTGGCCCCACAAATCTTAGAAACATGGTGTCTAACCAGATACTTACTCTGGATGGCATTACCCTGACCTCTAGTAAAACTGTGAGAAATCTTGGAGTCATTTTTGATCAGGATATGTCATTCAAAGCGCATATTAAACAAATATGTAGGACTGCTTTTTTGCATTTATGCAATCTCTCTAAAATTAGAAAGGTCTTGTCTCAGAGTGATGCTGAAAAACTAATTCATGCATTTATTTCCTCTAGGCTGGACTACTGTAATTTATTATTATCAGGTTGTCCTAAAAGTTCCCTGAAAAGCCTTCAGTTAATTCAAAATGCTGCAGCTAGAGTACTAATGGGGACTAGAAGGAGAGAGCATATCTCACCCATATTGGCCTCTCTTCATTGGCTTCCTGTTAATTCTAGAATAGAATTTAAAATTCTTCTTCTTACTTATAAGGTTTTGAATAATCAGGTCCCTTCTTAGCTTAGCGACCTCATAGTACCATATCACCCCAATAGAGCGCTTCGCTCTCAGACTGCAGGCTTACTTGTAGTTCCTAGGGTTTGTAAGAGTAGAATGGGAGGCAGAACCTTCAGCTTTCAGGCTCCTCTCCTGTGGAACCAGCTCCCAATTCAAATCAGGGAGACAGACACCCTCTACTTTTAAGATTAGGCTTAAAACTTTCCTTTTTGCTAAAGCTTATAGTTAGGGCTGGATCAGGTGACCCTGAACCATCCCTTAGTTATGCTGCTATAGACTTAGACTGCTGGGGGGTTCCCATGATGCACTGAGTGTTTCTTTCCCTTTTTGCTCTGTATGCACCACTCTGCATTTAATCATTAGTGATTGATCTCTGCTCCCCTCCACAGCATGTCTTTTTCCTGATTCTCTCCCTCAGCCCCAACCAGTCCCAGCAGAAGACTGCCCCTCCCTGAGCCTGGTTCTGCTGGAGGTTTCTTCCTGTTAAAAGGGAGTTTTTCCTTCCCACTGTCGCCAAGTGCTTGCTCACAGGGGGTCGTTTGACCGTTGGGGTTTTTACGTAATTATTGTATGGCCTTGCCTTACAATATAAAGCGCCTTGGGGCAACTGTTCGTTGTGATTTGGCGCTATATAAATAAAATTCATTGATTGATTGGTTTAATCCCCTAGTTGCTCCCGGTGTGTAGTGAGCGCCTTGTATGGCAGCACCCTCACATCGGGGTGAATGTGAGGCATTATTTGTAAAGCGCTTTGAGCGTCTGATGCAGATGGAAAAGCGCTATATAAATGCAGTCCATTTACCATGATACATTAACTTGAACCCACCTCCTTATGCTCCTGCTCTTACTTCCCTTCCACTTGGTCTCTTGCACACACAATGTCTACCTTTCTCCTGTCCATCATATCAGCCAACCTTCAAAGTCACGACTCTAACTTCCAGCCTTCTAGTTTTCCTCTTCTCCCACTTTCTGTGGACATGTTCTCCTCCCTTTCTTCTGCCACTGTGACTCACCAATATGTGGCCAGTTTATATCTGCTGCTGAGGCTGATTCTGAGCCACCCAGGTCAACTACACCAGCTTTAGTGACATTCATGGCACCTTCTGTGTCCCAGGACAAATAAAGTGCACTGTTCAACCTGCTGAAGGGGTTTCTCCAGGACCAGACCTCCAGAGGTGCCAGCTTTGGCATTCTAGTGGGTAGGATTCCGAATGATCTCCTAACTGATCTCCGGTGGATGACCCAGAGTTGAGCCCTTTCCATGTTGCATGAGGTCCAGGCCAAGGGACCTGTTGTCTCCTCCTCCTACACAGCATCAAGCGCTGCATCAGCTGCAACAATCCCTGCAGCAGCTGCATCCAATGTCAAAGTTTCCAAGCCCGTTAGAGCCGCCAGTGGCAGCCACCTCCACCTGAGTGGAGCACAGCCTCAATGTCAGGCGCCCCGGACCTGTGGCACACACACGACAGTGAATGGATGCAGCAGCACTTCCCCGGCTACTGCTCTGTCAGGAACCAGTCCACTCCAATGGACCTGCAAGACATCTCATTGAACTGTGGGCCTCCTCCATCTACTGAGTCATTCAGAGGTCTGCTGGGCCATGTGGCTTGTCTGCTGAATCACGAATGCTGACAGTCAAGCAGATCAACGCTAGAATCCCTTCAGAAACAAGCTGTCATTCCAGTAAAATTGGTCTATTTGAAAATAACATTGGTTGTACATTAAAATATGAACATGTGTAATTTGAATAGTTCAACACATGTAAGCTGCACAAATGAGAGAAATCTGGAGTGGAACTTGGAAAAACTACGGTGAGAAATCAGCCTTCCATTGAATTACGAGGTCTGTTAGAAAAGTACCCGACCTTTTTTTTTTTTTTTGCAAAAACCTGATGGATTTGAATCAGGTGTGCTTGCATGAGCCAACCTTAAACCTTCGTGCGCATGCGTGAATTTTTTCAGGCCTGTCGATTGCATCAGTTGCTGGTAAGCAGCATTTGTGTGAGGTCGTGTAGTGCTCTCAGCGGATTTTCATTGCAAGGAAAATGGCGGAACGACTGGAGCAGCGCTACTGCATCACATTTTGCCAGAAACTGGGCGACAGCCAGGTGGAAACCAACCAAGAGGTGGACATCAGCACTTTTTCGGCACATTCCACAGTGACAGAAGATTTTGCCATGAAAAGAGTTGCAGCGAAATTCAGGCCGATGGCTTCGGCATGAAGCTGATGGCGGAGTAAAAGCGCCTTCGTGTTGAAGTCTCACAGGACATGCTGTAACATGCCCAGCTCTTCCACCATTCCGAAGATTCAGGCGGCTTTTGGTGGCTTTTCAGTCGTGTGACTAACCGAGAAATTGTGGAAGAGGTGGGCACCATTTTTCGGAGTCCAGCATGTCCAGTGAGACTTCAACACGAAGGCGCTTTTGCTCCGCTGTCAGCAGCTTCGGCACAAATTTCACCGCCACTCTTTTCATGGCCACATCTTCTGTCACAGTGGAATGTGCTGAAAAAGTGCTGATGTCCACCTCTTCCGCAATTTCTCGGATAGTCACACGACGGTCCCACATCACCACAGCGTTCACTTTGGAAATGATCCGGTCATTTCAGCATGTTGATGGCCGACCGGAGTGCGGCTCGCTCTCCACCATTGTGCGGACGTCTTTAAACCGGTTGTACCACTCATTAATCTGTGTGATCAATCAATCAATCAATTTTATTTATATAGCACCAAATCACAACAAACAGTTGCCCCAAGGCGCTTTATATTGTAAGGCAAGGCCATACAATAATTACATAAAACCCCAAGGAGAGGAGCCTGAAAGCTGAAGGCTCTGCCTCCCATTCTACTCTTACAAACCCTAGGAACTACAAGTAAGCCTGCAGTCTGAGAGCGAAGCGCTCTATTGGGGTGATATGGTACTATGAGGTCCCTAAGATAAGATGGGACCTGATTATTCAAAACCTTATAAGTAAGAAGAAGAATTTTAAATTCTATTCTGGAATTAACAGGAAGCCAATGAAGAGAGGCCAATATGGGTGAGATATGCTCTCTCCTTCTAGTCCCCATCAGTACTCTAGCTGCAGCATTTTGAATTAACTGAAGGCTTTTCAGGGAACTTTTAGGACAACCTGATAATAATGAATTACAATAGTCCAGCCTAGAGGAAATAAATGCATGAATTAGTTTTTCAGCATCACTCTGAGACAAGACCTTTCTAATTTTAGAGATATTGCATAAATGCAAAAAAGCAGTCCTACATATTTGTTTAATATGCGCTTTGAATGACATATCCTGATCAAAAATGACTCCAAGATTTCTCACAGTATTACTAGAGGTCAGGGTAATGCCATCCAGAGTAAGGATCTGGTTAGACACCATGTTACTAAGATTTGTGGGGCCAAGTACAATAACTTCAGTTTTATCTGAGTTTAAAAGCAAGAAATTAGAGGTCATCCATGTCTTTATGTCTGTAAGACAATCCTGCAGTTTAGCTAATTGGTGTGTGTCCCCTGGCTTCATGGATAGATAAAGCTGGGTATCATCTGCGTAACAATGAAAATTTAAGCAATGGCGTCTAATAATACTGCCTAAGGGAAGCATGTATAAAGTGAATAAAATTGGTCCTAGCACAGAACCTTGTGGAACTCCATAATTAACCTTAGTCTGTGAAGACGATTCCCCATTTACATGAACAAATTGTAATCTATTAGATAAATATGATACAAACCACCGCAGCGCAGTGCCTTTAATACCTATGGCATGCTCTAATCTCTGTAATAAAATTTTATGGTCAACAGTATCAAAAGCAGCACTGAGGTCTAACAGAACAAGCACAGAGATGAGTCCACTGTCTGAGGCCATAAGAAGATCATTTGTAACCTTCACTAATGCTGTTTCTGTACTATGATGAATTCTAAAACCTGACTGAAACTCTTCAAATAGACCATTCCTCTGCAGATGATCAGTTAGCTGTTTTACAACTACCCTTTCAAGAATTTCTGAGAGAAAAGGAAGGTTGGAGATTGGCCTATAATTAGCTAAGATAGCTGGGTCAAGTGATGGCTTTTTAAGTAATGGTTTAATTACTGCCACCTTAAAAGCCTGTGGTACATAGCCAACTAATAAAGATAGATTGATCATATTTAAGATCGAAGCTTTAAATAATGGTAGGGCTTCCTTGAGCAGCCTGGTAGGAATGGGGTCTAATAGACATGTTGATGGTTTGGATGAAGTAACTAATGAAAATAACTCAGACAGAACAATCTGAGAGAAAGAGTCTAACCAAATACCGGCATCACTGAAAGCAGCCAAAGATAACGATACGTCTTTGGGATGGTTATGAGTAATTTTTTCTCTAATAGTTAAAATTTTATTAGCAAAGAAAGTCATGAAGTCATTACTAGTTAAAGTTAAAGGAATACTCGGCTCAGTAGAGCTCTGACTGTTTGTCAGCCTGGCTACAGTGCTGAAAAGAAACCTGGGGCTTTACGGAGGGCTTTTTTATAGAGCAACAGACTCTTTTTCCAGGCTAAGTGAAGATCTTCTAAATTAGTGAGACGCCATTTCCTCTCCAACTTACGGGTTATCTGCTTTAAGCTGCGAGTTTGTGAGTTATACCACGGAGTCAGGCACTTCTGATTTAAAGCTCTCTTTTTCAGAGGAGCTACAGCATCCAAAGCTGTCTTCAATGAGGATGTAAAACTATTGACGAGATACTCTATCTCACTTACAGAGTTTAGGTAGCTACTCTGCACTGTGTTGGTATATGGCATTAGAGAACATAAAGAAGGAATCATATCCTTAAACCTAGTTACAGCGCTTTCTGAAAGACTTCTAGTGTAATGAAACTTATTCCCCACTGCTGGGTAGTCCATCAGAGTAAATGTTATTAAGAAATGATCAGACACAAGGGAGTTTTCAGGGAATACTGTTAAGTCTTCAATTTCCATACCATAAGTCAGAACAAGATCTACAAGTGGTGGGTGGACTCATTTACGTGATGCCCATAGGATCGTCACCGAAAGTCGTCAGAATCGTCCGAATGGTTTCCACCTGGCTGTCGCCCAGTTTCTGGCAAAATTTGATGCAGTAGCGCTGCTCCAGTCATTCCGCCAATCTTAATTTTATGAGCTATAAGTGCACATTTATACCCCCCATCACACATAGCCAGAATGGTGTCAGAATGACGAATCGGCGCACATCCAAAAAATGTCGTGTTGTAGTTCCAAAGCGTTCTGACAGCCATCTGCGAGAGTTCACACAGTTGGTCAAAATCGGCCGGTGGCCCTGAATGTGATGCACATGTTCATATTCCTCCGGGTTCCGTCGAGATGGGACACCTATCTGACAACGGTCCATGTGTAACCTGAGCACCAGTTGACTGCAATTTACATATTCTGATGGTGACAAAACAGGATCCAAAATGATTTGAGTATGTACGAGGGAACCTCAAGATGGATCTGGCACAAAAGCCTGTCAGTATGACCAGCACATGCCACATATAATAATGCCCACTCCCCGGAGCGCAAAGGAACTGTAGAAATGCATGTGGCACGCTTCATCATGATAATAATTATGAATTATATCAAGTACAGTGAATGTGAACAGCAGCTATCAAACCAAAAGCACCGTGCACTACTGTGCACATGCCGCTGCAAATCTGAACAGGCTGTTATATCCACAATAAACCTTACACTACAGATATCTGTCCATTCCTTCCCATGGGCGACATAAATCAATTCAAAATCAAATCAAATCAATTTTATTTATATAGCGCCAAATCACAACAAACAGTTGCAACAAGGCACTTGCTAGGCAAAAGCCATACAATAATTACGGAAAAACCCCAACAGTCAAAACGACCCCCTGTGAGCAAGCACTTGGTGACAGTGGGAAGGAAAAACTCCCTTTTAACAGGAAGAAACCTCCAGCAGAACCCGGCTCAGGGAGGGGCAGTCTTCTGCTGGGACTGGTTGGGGCTGAGGGGAGAGAATCAGGAAAAAGACATGCTGTGGAAGACAGCAGAGATCAATCACTAATGATTAAATGCAGAGTGGTGCATACAGAGCAAAAAGAGAAAGAAACACTCAGTGCATCATGGGAACCCCCCAGCAGTCTAAGTCTATAGCAGCATAACTAAGGGATGGTTCAGGGTCACCTGATCCAGCCCTAACTATAAGCTTTAGCAAAAGGAAAGTTTTAAGCCTAATCTTAAAAGTAGAGAGGGTGTCTGTCTCCCTGATCCGAATTGGGAGCTGGTTCCACAGGAGAGGAGCCTGAAAGCTGAAGGCTCTGCCTCCCATTCTACTCTTAAAAACCCTAGGAACTACAAGTAAGCCTGCAGTCTGAGAGCGAAGCACTCTATTGGGGTGATATGGTATTAAGAGGTCCCTAAGATAAGATGGGACCTGATTATTCAAAACCTTATAAGTAAGAAGAATAATTTTAAATTCTATTCTAGAATTAACAGGAAGCCAATGAAGAGAGGCCAATATGGGTGAGATATGCTCTCTCCTTCTAGTCCCCGTCAGTACTCTAGCTGCAGCATTTTGAATTAACTGAAGGCTTTTCAGGGAACTTTTAGGACAACCTGATAATAATGAATTACAGTAGTCCAGCCTAGAGGAAATAAATGCATGAATTAGTTTTTCAGCATCACTCTGAGACAAGACCTTTCTAATTTTAGAGATATTGCGCAAAAGTAAAAAAAAGCAGTCCTACATATTTGCTTAATATGCACATTGAAGGACATATCCTGATCAAAAATGACTCTAAGATTTCTCACAGTATTACTAGAGGTCAGGGTAATGCCATCCAGAGTAAGGATCTGGTTAGACCCCATGTTTCTAAGATTTGTGGGGCCAAGTACAATAACTTCGGTTTTATCTGAATTTAAAAGCAGGAAATTAGGGGTCATCCATGTCTTTATGTCTGCAAGACATTCCTGCAGTTTAACTAATTGGTGTGTGTCCTCTGGCTTCATGGATAGATAAAGCTGGGTATCATCTGCGTAACAATGAAAATTTAAGCAATGCTTTCTAATAATACTGCCTAAGGGAAGCATATATAAAGTGAATAAAATTGGTCCTAGCACAGAACCTTGTGGAACGCCATAATTAACCTTAGTCTGTGAAGAAGACTCCCCATTTACATGAACAAATTGTAATCTATTAGATAAATATGATTCAAACCACCGCAGCGCAGTGCCTTTAATACCTATGGCATGCTCTAATCTCTGTAATAAAATTTTATGGTCAACAGTATCAAAAGCAGCACTGAGGTCTAACAGGACAAGCACAGAGATGAGTCCACTGTCTGAGGCCATAAGAAGATCATTTGTAACCTTCACTAATGCTGTTTCTGTACTATGATAAATTCTGAAACCTGACTGAAACTCTTCAAATAGACCATTCCTCTGCAGATGATCAGTTAGCTGTTTTACAACTACCCTTTCAAGAATTTATGAGCGAAAAGGAAGGTTGGAGATTGGCCTATAATTAGCTAAGATAGCTGGGTCAAGTGATGGCTTTTTAAGTAATGGTTTAATTACTGCCACCTTAAAATCCTGTGGTACATAGCCAACTAATAAAGATAGATTGATCATATTTAAGATCGAAGCTTTAAATAATGGTAGGGCTTCCTTGAGCAGCCTGGTAGGAATGGGGTCTAATAGACATGTTGATGGTTTGGAGGAAGTGACTAATGAAAATAACTCAGACAGAACAATCAGAGAGAAAGAGTCTAACCAAATACCAGCATTACTGAAAGCAGCCAAAGATAACGATATGTCTTTGGG
Organism: Thalassophryne amazonica; assembly: GCF_902500255.1. Classification (NCBI taxonomy): domain Eukaryota; kingdom Metazoa; phylum Chordata; class Actinopteri; order Batrachoidiformes; family Batrachoididae; genus Thalassophryne; species Thalassophryne amazonica. Next base: position 87,933,852 of record NC_047118.1, read on the forward strand.
ATGGTTATGAGTAATTTTTTCTCTAATAGTTAAAATTTTATTAACAAAGAAAGTCATGAAGTCATTACTAGTTAAAGTTAAAGGAACACTCAGCTCAATAGAGCTCTGACTCTTTGTCAGCCTGGCTACAGTGCTGAAAAGAAACCTGGGGTTGTTCTTATTTTCTTCAATTAGTGATGAGTAGTAAGATGTCCTAGCTTTACAGAGGGCTTTTTTATAGAGCAACAAACTCTTTTTCCAGGCTAAGTGAAGATCTTCTAATTTAGTGAGACACCATTTCCTCTTCAACTTACAGGTTATCTGCTTTAAGCTATGAGTTTGTGAGTTATACCATTGAGTCAGGCACTTCTGATTCAAGGCTCTCTTTTTCAGAGGAGCTACAGCATCCAAGGTTGTGCTCAATGAGGATGTAAAACTACTGACAAGATAATCTATCTCACTCACAGCGTTTAGGTAGCTACTCTGCACTGTGTTGGAATATGGCATTGGAGAACATAAAGAAGGAATCATATCTTAAACCTAGTTACAGCGCTTTCCGAAAGACTGCTACTGTAATGAAACTTATTCCCCACTGCTGGGTAGTCCATTAAAGTAAATGTAAATGTTATTAAGAAATAATCAGATAGAAGGGGGTTTTCAGGGAATACTGTTAAGTCTTCAATTTCCATACCATAAGTCAAAACAAGATCTAAAGTATGATTAAAGTGGTGGGTGGACTCATTTACATTTTGAGCAAAGCCTAATAATAATAGAGTGTTGAGGCTGTCATTCTCAGCATCTATGTGGATGTTAAAATCACCCACTATAATGATCTTATCTGAGCTAAGCACTAAGTCAGACAAAAGGTCTGAAAATTCACAGAGAAACTCACAGTAACGACCAGGTGGACGATAGATAATAACAAATAAAACTGTTTTTTGGGACTTCCAATTTGGATGGACAAGACTAAGAGTCAAGCTTTCAAATGAATTAAAGCTCTGTCTGGGTTTTGGATTAATTAATAAGCTGGAGTGGAAGATTGCTGCTAATCCTCCCCCTCGATCCGTGCTTCGAGCATTCTGACAGTTAGTGTGACTCGGGGGTGTTGACTCATTTAAACTAACATATTCATCCTGCTGTAACCAGGTTTCTGTAAGGCAGAATAAATCAATATTTTGATCAATTATTATATCATTTACTAACAGGGACTTAGAAGAGAGAGACCTAATGTTTAATAGACCACATTTAACTGTTTTAGTCTGTGGTGCAGTTGAAGGACCTATATTATTTTTCTTTTTGAATGTTTATGCTTAAATAGATTTTTACTGGTTGTTGGTGGTCTGGGAGCAGGCACTGTCTCTACGGGGATGGGGTATTGGGGGGATGTCAGGGGGAGAGAAGCTGCAGAGAGGTGTGTAAGACTACAACTCTGCTTCCTGGTCCCAACCCTGGATAGTCACGGTTTGGAGGGTTTAATAAAATTGGCCAGATTTCTAGAAATGAGAGCTGCTCCATCCAAAGTGGGATGGATGCCATCTCTCCTAACAAGACCAGGTTTTCCCCAGAAGCTTTGCCAATTATCTATGAAGCCCACCTCATTTTTTGGACACCACTCAGACAGCAAGCAATTCAAGGAGAACATGCGGCTAAACATGTCACTCTCGGTCCGATTGGGGAGGGGCCCAGAGAAAACTACAGAGTCCGACATTGTTTTTGCAAAGTTACATACCGATTCAATGTTAATTTTAGTGACCTCCGATTGGCGTAACCGGGTGTCATTACTGCCGACGTGAATTACAATCTTACCGAATTTACGCTTAGCCTTAGCCAGCAGTTTCAAATTTCCTTCAATGTCGCCTGCTCTGGTCCCCGGAAGGCAATTGACTATGGTTGCTGGTGTCGCTAACTTCACATTTCTCAAAACAGAGTCGCCAATAACAAGAGTTTGTTCCTCGGCGGGTGTGTCGCCGAGTGGGGAAAAACGGTTAGAAATGTGAACGGGTTGGTGGTGTACAGGGGGCTTGTGTTTAGGACTACGCTTCCTCCTCACAGTCACCTAGCCGGCCTGCGTAAACAATGTGAATATTGTCTCCATCATAACACAGGCAGCTGCGTCTCTCTGTGGTGCACAGTAACGCGTCATTTCAGGTATCAGGCTCAGAGCTGCATCGATGTCACGTTGTAATAAATGATCACCTTCTAACTTTGGAGGAGGTATGACCAGTGGTGGACACAGAATCAAAAAGTTAGCTTCAACAACAGATAATCAGCTAACTGAAAAGTTATCTTTTATAAAGCTAAACTGAAAAGCCACCCAAAAATGTATCGGAAGCTACAGCTAACCGATAACTTCTAGTATTGTCTCCGGTACATTTGCAACTACTAACAAGCTGATTTTGAGTTTTAACACCACAATCGCTTCTGGAAACATCAAAGCGACAGCAGACCCAAACAATGAGTCAGTACTTCTGTCTTTGAGTGTCCTGCCCCCTGCTGGAAGCTCCTGTTTACTACATAACTTGCAGCAGAGAGGAGCAGCGAAGCTCAATGCTCTACTCAGGAACAGTGTTGCCGTGAGGCGGAGGTCTTGGAAAATAAAGCAGTGCTGACTTATGGTTTTGATTTATAAATAAAATTAATACCGATAGAATAATTCCATTAATGCCAATCTGTCATTTGTACGTAATTAAAATATGACATATATCTTTTAATTTTAAATAATGCACTAATTCTGAAGTTTTGTAACAAACACAGACAGATGCCAAAGGGATTATGGGTAAAATGCGCCTCTGCTAACACTGATTGGTTGACTCATTCATTCCATGCATTGACATTAATGCTTGTCCTATTGTCCGGGACAAGTACAAAATGTGATCGGACAAGCAATATGCTCTAAATCGCTGTTCGACCGGACAAGTGGTATTTTTTTTTTGGTTTAAAATGTTCAAATTCTTTATTTTCATCGCTTGGAACCAAAATACCTGACCGCTGCCTTTTTGTTTTCTTATTTATATCACGTCTTGTCTCACATCTCACAAGAACGTCTTTGTTTTTTCCCGCCACTCTCCACGCAGCGGACAATTGGAAAACATGATATCAATGTATGCGCAAGACCACTGTATGGAGTGTGTGTTCGTAGAAGAGGCTGACATTTTTTCGTGAATCCCACGGGTCAGGGATTCCCGTGGGATTCCCAGGGGATAGGAGTCAACTTTGCTATTTATCATGTGATTGGGACGGTACGGGATTAAAAATTCATGGGAGCAGACGGGAGGGGGAACCAAGGATTTAGGCAGCGAGCTTTCCTGCTGTCATTTGAGTGGTCAATTTTCAAAAAAGATCCTGAAAAAAAATAGCCTGCGGCTTTGATTAAAGCTGTCTAAAATTAAGACTGGGTCCAATTGCTGTGTGTGTGTGTGTGTGTGTGTGAGAGAGAGTGCGCGCGAGTTGGCTGGCTGCGAGGAGGAAGGGCAGTGGAGGAACGCGCTGGGCACAGAGTGAAAAACAACACAAACTAAACTGTTGCTGCCTTTATTTCTCTCAGGACTGTTCTGACGGTTCGTCCTGTTCACACCGTGTGCACGTGACGGTGACAGACTGAAAGTATGAGATGAAATAAATTGGTCAAACTTCCTTAAAATGAGAATAAATGAATGAACAGAATAAAAATCACACACACGTATGTTTTAAAACCCTGATGTGTAGAAACTCTGCAGTGATGTTCAGAAGCAGAAATCACATAAAGCAGCTGAGAACTCTGAACTTTAACAGGCTGTTATTTTACACATATTTATTTTAGATGACTTCATGTAGTTGTTTAATGTTCAAGCACAAAACATGACTGAGAAGGAGAAAAAAAGAGGACCAATCAGGGACTGAATATGTAGTGACGTGGAGATGTCTGGAGTTTGAAGATGTGAACATGTCCTGTATCTGGTAGCAGCCTGTGAGCAGGACTTATGTCTCTTTTGTCCTTTATTTTACAATCATGACAGAGCTTTTTGGAGCGAGCAGCAGCACCACAGCAGCGTGGAGCGGAGTTTCTTTTTATTTTTATTTTACGTGCGTGCACGCGCGAATCGTCCTGGAGATTATTTTGCTTATTAGCTACACAGATGTATAATAAAGCAAATGGTGACTGGCTTCTAAACACAATTATGACAGAGTTTTTTGGGGGAAAGAGCGGAGGAGCAGCCCCACAGCAAACAGCAGCGGGGAACGGAGTTTCTTTTTTTCTTTCTTTTGTTTTTTACGTGCGCGCGCTCCGCCCCTTTCCAACGCAAAAACAGCTGGAACTACCGCAAACTTCGGTCTGCGTACTACTCGCCGACAAAACCGTCTATGTGTAACCTGGGCTTTATTGAGTGTTGTTAGAAGGAAAGGTGATGTAACACAGTGGTAAACATACCACTGTCCCACCTTTTTTGAAAAGTGCTGCAGGCATCCATTTCAAAATGAGCAAATATTTGCACAAAAACAATAAAGTTTATCAGTTTGAACATTAAATATCTTGTCTTTGTGGTGTATTCAACTGAATATAGGATGAAGGGGATTTCCAAATCAATGTATTCTGTTTTTATTTACATTTTCCAACTCAACTTCATTGGAATTGGGGTTGTATTATTCTTGCTTTAAATGCATCTAAAACCACTGAAAATAGTTCAAATAGGGCTTGCCAATAATGTTTTACAGGTATAAAACCCTATAACGTCAGGAGGCCACGGATGTATGAACCACAATCACATAATTTACCCGGCACTAAACACATCACAATAGTTGAAGAGGTCCTGAAGAGATTATTTCTTTTAAACAGGAGTTTTAACAACACAACAACTCCAAACACACCAACACGTCAGCAGCATCTTGGTTCCAGACACACCAGATTAACATTATGGAGAGTCCAGTCCAATCCCAGGATCTTAATCCAACAGAAAACCCATGGGGTGACATCAAAAATACTGTTTCTGAGGAATAACCAAGAAATGCAGAGGACCTGTGGACTGTAGTCCAAATACCTGAACTGGAAAACCTGTTCACAGGGACAGAAGCTGGTCGACTCCATGAAACACAGAAACAGTGTTCATACAACTAAATATGAGTTCAGTCATTCACTAGAAAGAGAAATCTACAAGCATTTTTCACTTTATACAGTAAATGTTTGAGTTTGTAAAGAAAAATACACACAAACGGATATTTTTACAAACAGCCTAATATTCATTTTTCTTCACTTTGTGTCAAGTGTTAACAAATTTGATTAATCTGTCTTCATGTTTTGATTTTGTAAGAGTCTAATAATAGATTAAATGCAGTGTTGAGGCTGTCATTCTCAGCATCTGTGTGGATGTTAAAATCGCCCACTATAATTATCTTATCTGAGCTAAGCACTAAGTCAGACAAAAGGTCTGAAAATTCACAGAGAAACTCACAGTAACGACCAGGTGGACGATAGATAATAACAAATAAAACTGGTTTTTGGGACTTCCAATTTGGATGGACAAGACTAAGAGTCAAGCTTTCAAATGAATTAAAGCTCTGTCTGGGTTTTTGATTAATTAATAAGCTGGAATGGAAGATTGCTGCTAATCCTCCGCCCCGGCCCGTGCTACGAACATTGTTGTGGCATATTTCTTTTCACAATATTTTCAGGGGTGGCACCCTAGTGCCCTCTAGTGACCAGATGCCTCTGTCCAGGAAGAAGGTAAAATGACAAACAGCTTGCTGAGGGTGTACTTTACCACTCTGTGCTGTTCCAGGTCCGACTTGTTCCCAATTAGGACCATTGGAAAGTCATCACAGTCCTTTACCCTCAAGATCTGGGTGTGAAACTTCTGGATCTCATGGTAGCTGTTGAAAAGATGGTGTCAAAGAATTAGTTGTTTCAGCATTGGCAACAAAAGGTTCTTGTTGAGTCTATATTACGAAGTAAAGGACATACTGTATCTATAAACATGATGCATCATCACAGAACCTCTGCACAAGCTCATTATAATCCAACAAATATACTCGCCCACATCTTCACTAGCCGAGTTTCCACTGCAGATTAGAAAGTTTAGTGATATTTTCAGTGTCAACAAAGCAAAAGGGTTATTCCGTGTGAAATCATCAGGTGCCTCCCAGGTCACCGACTCAGATTCTCATGATTTTTTTTCTTTTTTTGCAAGTACCTACATATGTCTGATGAACACATGCAAAATACTTCTGCTTCATTCCAAGCAGTTTTTACAATCCTATTTTTCACTTTCGAATGCATTTTGAGCTTTTTTTTCATTTTTCAAAGGCATTATCTCAGCTAAAAATGCAGATATAAAGCTCAAATATGGAATACACCCTATTTGGGCACCCAGATACAGTAGTAATTTTTCAAAAATGGGATACGGAGCTAATTTAGCATCACAAAAATAGCAGTTTGTCCATTCTCGCAAAAAATTACAAAATTTCAATTTACTCCAAGAGTAAATTGAGAGATAATTTTGATATTTCAGAATTTTCTGTCTCTAAGTAAAATATATTTATGCATAAGCTGTAATTAATTACTCCAAACAAAGCAATACATACACTCCTCACTGATACAATATATACACTGGCAAGTGAACAGGTTACTCCAACTTCTTTATGTGCAGCAGCTGATTACATCATCAGCCACATTTAAAACGATGAGCAGTTAATCTTGATATCAGATCTATTTTGAAACTGCAGTGACTCATGATCAGCTTGTCTAAAATTGTTAGAACAACAATTCCCTTGTCCTATTAAATGCTTCTGATGAAATGAACACATTAACAAAAATACAGTCTTAGTTGTTTTGGCTACTGAACTAAGCACTATTAATATAATACTAGACTAAGTATAGACGTTACTGCACCATGCAAGATTTCACCTGCTTTGAGCGAGAAACCCCCACCCTGATGAATATATTTTACGTATAGAAAGTAAATTGTGAAATATCTAAATTATCTCTCAATTTACTCTGGGAGAACAGCTCTTTAAAACTTTGTAACAAAATTGTGTTGATGACTGCAATGCTAATTTTGTTGCCATGAAAGTAAAAAGAAGATCAGTAATCTGTCTTTCAAAGTTGATCCATTATTTTGGGGTGCCAAATACTGTAAATACCAAATCTGAGCTTGATGCTTCCATTCAGAGCTGATATATTGCTTTCTGAATATGCAAATACAGGTTCAAAATTGGCTCGTGCCATGTTATGGTACCCCACACTGCAATTTTTTTTTCCACTATGAAGGCATTTGAGCTAGATAAAAACATTTTTTGACATAAAGTTGGTATATCAATATGCTCTCCACAAAAAAAATTCTGGCGTGGCTGAGCACTTGCCCACATGGTCAAATCATAAGAGGAGACCGGGAGCGCTGTGAGAGTCATGTTCTTTGATTTCTCCAGCGCTTTCAACACCATCAGACCGGAGCTGCTGTGGGTGAAGCTGGAGGATGTAGGTGTGGATGGACATCTCGCCGCCTGGACCATCAACTACCTCACTGACAGCCCGCAGTACGTGCGGCTACGCGGCTGTCAGTCTGAGGTGGTAAGGTGGACAACCTTACAACCTTACAACATGGACAGCTGCCACCTCCAGAAGTTCTCTGATGACTCCGCCATTGTGGGTCGTGTATCTGAGGGGAACGAGCTGGAGTACCGGTCGGTCATCACGGACTTCGTGGACTGGTGTGAGCGCAACCACTTGTGTCTAAACACCAGTAAGACGAAGGAGATGGTGATCGACTTGAGAAGGAAACCACCACCTCACCCACCAGTGAACATCCAGGGGGAGGACATGAAGACTGTGGACAGTTTCAAATACCTGGGTGTTCACCTCAACAACAAACTGGACTGGACTTACAACACTGACGCCCTGTACAAGAAAGGACAGAGTCGCCTCCACCTCCTGAGGAGACTGAGATCCTTTGGAGTGAGCAGGCCTCTGCTTAAGACCATCTACGACTCTGTTGTAGCCTCAGCTCTCCTCTATGCTGTCGTCTGTTGGGCCCTGGGCAGCACAGAGCGGGAGAGAAAGAGACTGAACAAGCTGGTCAGGAAGCCCAGCTCTGTCCTGGGCTGTCCTCTGGACTCTCTGGAGGAGGTGGCTGAGAGGAGGGTGTTAACCAAGTTCAAATCCATCATGGACAACTCCTCTCACCCTCTGCACCGGACTGTAGTGGAGCTGAGCAGCTCGTTCAGTGACAGACTGAGGCACCCTCAGTGCAATAAGGAACGATACCACAGGTCGTTCCTCCCTGCTGCTGTCAGACTGTACAATAACACTGTGAAATAACCACATGCAATAATATGTCCACAAATCATGTGCATTATTAATATGTCCACAAATCATGTGCAATAACAACTCGTTTACAAATTCCAGCACTAATGTCACCTTATCACATCTAAACTCCACTTCACATATTGTAAAGAAGATGCTCCTATCTCTTTTTAATCCCAATCATGTTTATATATATGCATATGTACTTATATTTGTACGTACATATATATATGCAGATGTATATGTGTATATGTATGTGTGTACAGTTGTGCATATGTGTATGTATATGTATATATACACAGTATATGTATATGTATATATACACAGTAGTGTTCAGAATAATAGTAGTGCTATGTGACTAAAAAGATTAATCCAGGTTTTGAGTATATTTCTTATTGTTACATGGGAAACAAGGTACCAGTAGATTCTCACAAATCCAACAAGACCAAGCATTCATGATATGCACACTCTTAAGGCTATGAAATTGGGCTATTAGTAAAAAAAAAGTAGAAAAGGGGGTGTTCACATAATAGTAGTGTGGCATTCAGTCAGTGAGTTCATCAATTTTGTGGAACAAACAGGTGTGAATCAGGTGTCCCCTATTTAAGGATGAAGCCAGCACCTGTTGAACATGCTTTTCTCTTTGAAAGCCTGAGGAAAATGGGACGTTCAAGACATTGTTCTGAAGAACAGCGTAGTTTGATTAAAAAGTTGATTGGAGAGGGGAAAACTTATATGCAGGTGCAAAAAACTATAGGCTGTTCATCTACAATGATCTCCAATGCTTTAAATTGGACAAAAAAAAAAAAAAAAAAAAACAGAGACGCGTGGAAGAAAATGGAAAACAACCATCAAAATGGATAGAAGAATAACCAGAATGGCAAAGGCTCACCCATTGATCAGCTCCAGGATGATCAAAGACAGTCTGGAGTTACCTGTAAGTGCTGTGACAGTTAGAAGACGCCTGTGTGAAGCTAATTTTTTTGCAAGAATCCCCCGCAAAGTCCCTCTGTTAAATAAAAGACATGTGCAGAAGAGGTTACAATTTGCCAAAGAACACATCAACTGGCCTAAAGAGAAATGGAGGAATATTTTGTGGACTCATGAGAGTAAAATTGTTCTTTTTGGGTCCAAGGGCCGCAGACAGTTTGTGAGACGACCCCCAAACTCTGAATTCAAGCCACAGTTCACAGTGAAGACAGTGAAGCATGGTGGTGCAAGCATCATGATATGGGCATGTTTCTCCTACTATGGTGTTGGGCCTATATATTACATACCAGGTATCATGGATCAGTTTGGATATGTCAAAATACTTGAAGAGGTCATGTTGCCTTATGCTGAAGAGGACATGTCCTTGAAATGGGTGTTTCAACAAGACAATGACCCCAAGCCACTAGTAAACCAGCAAAATCTTGGTTCCAAACCAACAAAATTAATGCCTCGCAGATGTGAAGAAATCATGAAAAACTGTGGATATACAACTAAATACTAGTTTAGTGATTCACAGGATTGCTAAAAAAGCAGTTTGAACATAATAGTTTTGAGTTTGTAGCGTCAACAGCAGATGCTACTATTATTGTGAACACCCCCTTTTCTACTTTTTTTTACTAATAGCCCAATTTCATAGCCTTAAGAGTGTGCATATCATGAATGCTTGGTCTTATTGGATTTGTGAGAATCTACTGAATCTACTGGTACCTTGTTTCCCATGTAACAATAAGAAATATACTCAAAACCTGGAGTAATCTTTTTAGTCACATAGCACTACTATTATTCTGAACACTACTGTATATATATATATATATATATATATATATATATATATATATACACACATTATATTTCTACATTTTCTTATTTCATTGTACTGTTACTAGTATTATTATTATTGCTTCTCTTTGCACACGCTGTTGATGAACATTTTCCTCTACTTGCACCCATCTTGTGTGTTTTTTAAGAGCTGACGTAACGTGAATTTCTCCTCTGTGAGATCAATAAAGTTTTATCTTATCTATAAAGAGGCTGGAGGCCTATTTTTGACATTCTATGATCATGTTCGATTTTCAAGAGTCAATAATTCAAAAACCCTTCAACTTATGACCACAATGTTTTACACACATATAACTAGTACCCCAGATATGTGTCTTCTACAATATGAAGATTATCCATTGAATCCCTTTTTAGTACAGGTCTTTGAAATTTTGTAATTTTTTTGCGAGAACGGACAAACTTGCCATTTTGTGATGCTACAGAATGAAAAATTAGCTCTGTATCCCATTTTTGAAATTTACTACTGTATCTGGGGTGCCCAAATAGCTGAGATAATGCCTTTTAAAAATAAAAAAAAAAGCTCAAAATGCATTTGCAAGTGTAAAATAGGATTGTGGGTACCCTAATTAAAAAAATTATATCTAAAAAAAACTACCTGGAATTAAGCAGAAATATTTTGCATGTGTTCATCAGACATACAGTGAGGAAAATAAGTATTTGAACATGCTGCGGTTTTGCAAGTTCTCCCACTTAGAAATCATGGAGGGGTCTGAAATTTTCATCTTAGGTGCATGTCCACTGTGAGAGACATACAACCCCTGGCAAAAATTATGGAATCACCAGCCTCGGAGGATGCTCATTCAGTTGTTTAATTTTGTAGAAAAAAAGCAGATCACAGACATGACACAAAACTAAAGTCATTTCAAATGGCAACTTTCTGGCTTTAAGAAACACTATAAGAAATCAAGAAAAAAAGATTGTGGCAGTCAGTAACGGTTACTTTTTTAGACCAAGCAGAGGAAAAAAAATATGGAATCACTCAATTCTGAGGAAAAAATTATGGAATCACCCTGTAAATTTTCATCCCCAAAACTAACACCTGCATCATATCAGATCTGCTCGTTAGTCTGCATCTAAAAAGGAGTGAACACACCTTGGAGAGCTGTTGCACCAAGTGGACTGACATGAATCATGACTCCAACACGAGAGATGTCAATTGAAACAAAGGAGAGGATTATCAAACTCTTAAAAGAGGGTAAATCATCACGCAATGTTGCAAAAGATGTTGGTTGTTCACAGTCAGCTGTGTCTAAACTCTGGACCAAAAACAAACAACATGGGAAGGTTGTTAAAGGCAAACATACTAGTAGACCAAGGAAGACATCAAAGCGTCAAGACAGAAAACTTAAAGCAATATGTCTCAAAAATCGAAAAATGTACAACAAAACAAATGAGGAACGAATGGGAGGAAACTGGAGTGAACGTCTGTGACCGAACTGTAAGAAACCGCCTAAAGGAAATGGGATTTACATACAGAAAAGCTAAACGAAAGGCATCATTAACACCTAAACAGAAAAAAACAAGGTTACAATGGGCTAAGGAAAAGCAATCGTGGACTGTGGATGACTGGATTAAAATCATATTCAGTGATGAATCTCGAATCTGCATTGGGCAAGGTGATGATGCTGGAACTTTTGTTTGGTGCCGTTCCAATGAGATTTATAAAGATGACTGCCTGAAGAGAACATGTAAATTTCCACAGTCATTGATGATATGGGGCTGCATGTCAGGTAAAGGCAGTGGGGAGATGGCTGTCATTACATCATCAATAAATGCACAAGTTTATGTTGATATTTTGGACAATTGAAAGGATGTTTGGGGATGATGAAATCATTTTTCAAGATGATAATGCATCTTGCCATAGAGCAAAAACTGCAAAAACATTCCTTGCAAAAAGACACATAGGGTCAATGTCAACGAGCAGATCTGATTTGATGCACATGTTAATTTGGGGGATGAAAATTTACAGGGTGATTCCATAATTTTTTCCTCAGAATTGAGTGATTCCATATTTTTTTCCTCTGCTTGGTCTAAAAAGTAACCGTTACTGACTGCCACAATCTTTTTTTCTTGATTTCTTATAGTGTTTCTTAAAGCCAGAAAGTTGCCATTTGAAATGACTTTAGTTTTGTGTCATGTCTGTGATCTGCTTTTTTTCTACAAAATTAAACAACTGAATGAACATCCTCTGAGGCCGGTGATTCCATAATTTTTGCCAGGGGTTGTAATCTAAAAAAAAAAATCCGGAAATCACAATGTATGATTTTTTAAAATAATTTATTTGTGTGTTACTGCTGCAAATAAGTATTTGAACACCTGCCAATCAGCAAGAATTCTGTCTCTCACAGACCTGTTAATTTTTCTTTAAGAAGCCCTCTTATTCTGCACTCTTTACCTGTATTAATTGCACCTGATTGAACTTGTTACCTTTATAAAAGACACCTGTTCACACACTCAATCAATCACACTCCAACCTGTCCACCATAGCCAAGACCAAAGAGCTGTCTAAGGACACCAGGGACAAAACTGTAGACCTGCACAAGGCTGGGATGGACTACAGGACAACAGACAAGCAGCTTGGTAGAAAACAACAACTGTTATGATTATTTATTAGAAACTGGAAGAAACACAAGTTGACTGTCAATCTCCCTCGGTCTGGGATTCCATGCAAGATGTGGGGTAAAGATGATTCTGAGAAAGCTCAGAACTACACAGGAGGACCTGGTCAATGACCTGAAGAGAGCTGGGACCACAGTCACAAAGATTACATTAGTAACACATGATGCTGTCATGGTTTAAAATCCTGCAGGGCAGCAAGGTCCCCCTGCTCAAGCCAGCACATCTCCAGGCCCGTCTGAAGTTCACCAGTGACCATCTGGATGATCCAGAGGAGGCATGGGAGAAGGTCATGTGGTCAGATGAGACCAGAATAGAGCTTTTTGGAATCAACTCCTCTTACCATGTTTAAATCAAATCAATTCAAATAAATTTTATTTATATAGCGCCAAATCACAACAAACAGTTGCCCCAAGGCGCTTTATATTGTAAGGCAAAAGCCATACAATAATTACAGAAAAACCCCAACGGTCAAAACGACCCCCTATGAGCAAGCACTTGGCGACAGTGGGAAGGAAAAACTCCCTTTTAACAGGAAGAAACCTCCAGCAGAACCAGGCTCAGGGAGGGGCAGTCTTCTGCTGGGACTGGTTGGGGCTGAGGGGAGAGAATCAGAGGATGTTTAGAGGATGAGAACAACCCCAAGAAAACCATCCCAACTGTGAAGCATGGGGTGGAAACATCAAACTCTGGGGGTGCTCTTCTGCAAATGGGACAGGACGACTGCACCGTATTGAAGGGAGGATGGACGGGGTCATGTATTGCGAGATTTTGGCAAACAACCTCCTTCCCTCAGGAACAGCACTGAAGATGGGTCATGGCTGGGTCTTCCAGCATGACAATGACCCCAAACACACAGCCAGGGCAACTAAGGAGGGGCTCCGTAAGAAGCATTTCAAGGTCCTGGAGTGGCCTGGCCAGTCTCCAGACCTGAACTCAATAGAAAATCTTTGGAGGGAGCTGAAACTCCAAACCTGAAAGATCTAGAGAAGAGCTACAACCCCTTGCAATAATTATGGAATCACCGGCCTCGGAGGATGTTCATTCAGTTGTTTAATTTTGTAGAAAAAAAGCAGATCACAGACATGACACAAAACTAAAGTCATTTCAAATGGCAACTTTCTGGCTTTAAGAAACACTATAAGAAATCAGGAAAAAAAAATTGTGGCAGTCAGTAACGGTTACAGCAGAGGGAAAAAAATATGGACTCACTTAATTCTGAGGAAAAAATTATGGAATCATGAAAAACAAAAGAACGTTCCAACACATCACTAGTATTTTGTTGCACCACCTCTGGCTTTTATAACAGCTTGCAGTCTCTGAGTCATGGACTTAATGAGTGACAAACAGTACTCTTCATCAATCTGGCTCCAACTTTCTGTGATTGCTGTTGCCAGATCAGCTTTGCAGGTTGGAGCCTTGTCATGGACCATTTTCTTCAACTTCCACCAAAGATTTTCAATTGGATTAAGATCTGGACTATTTGCAAGCCATGACATTGACCCTATGTGTCTTTTTGCAAGGAATGTTTTCACAGTTTTTGCTCTATGGCAAGATTCATTATCATCTTGAAAAATGATTTCATCATCCCCAAACATCCTTTCAATTGATGGGATAAGAAAAGTGTCCAAAATATCAACGTAAACTTGTGCATTTATTGACGATGTAATGACAGCCATTTCCCCAGTGCCTTTACCTGACATGCAGCCCCATATCATCAATGACTGTGGAAATTTACATGTTCTCTTCAGGCAGTCATCTTTATAAATCTCATTGGAACGGCACCAAACAAAAGTTCCAGCATCATCACCTCGCCCAATGCAGATTCGAGATTCATCACTGAATATCACTTTCATCCAGTCATACACAGTCCACAATTGCTTTTCCTTAGCCCATTGTAACCTTGTTTTTTTTTCTGTTTAGGTGTTAATGATGGCTTTCGTTTAGCTTTTCTGTATGTAAATCCCATTTCCTTTAGGCAGTTTCTTACAGTTAGGTCACAGACGACTCCAGTTTCCTCCCATTCGTTCCTCATTTGTTTTGTTGTGCATTTTCGATTTTTGAGATATACTGCTTTAAGTTTTCTGTCTTGACCCTTTGATGTCTTCCTTGGTCTACCAGTATGTTTGCCTTTAACAACCTTCCCATGTTGTTTGTATTTGGTCCAGAGTTTAGACACAGCTGACTGTGAACAACCAACATCTTTTGCAACATTGCGTGATGATTTACCCTCTTTTAAGAGTTTGATAATCCTCTCCTTTGTTTCAATTGACATCTCTCGTGTTGGAGCCATGATTCATGTCAGTCCACTTGGTGCAACAGCTCTCCAAGGTGTGATCACTCCTTTTTAGATGCAGACTAACGAGCAGATCTGATTTGATGCAAGTGTTAGTTTTGGGGATGAAAATTTACAGGGTGATTCCATAATTTATTCCTCAGAATTGAGTGAGTCCATATTTTTTTCCTCTGCTTGGTCTAAAAAAGTAACCGTTACTGACTGCCACAATTTTTTTTCTTGATTTCTTATAGTGTTTCTTAAAGCCAGAAAGTTGCCATTTGAAATGACTTTAGTTTTGTGTCATGTCTGTGATCTGCTTTTTTTCTACAAAATTAAACAACGGAATGAACATCCTCCGAGGCCGGTAATTCCATAATTTTTGCCAGGGGTTGTATATGGAGGAGTGGACCAAAATCCCTGCTGCAGTGTGTGAAAACCTGGTGAAAAACTACAGGAAACGTTTGACCTCTGTAATTGCAAACAAAGGCTACTGTACCAAATAACATTGATTTTCACAGGTGTTCAAATAGTTATTTGCAGAAGTAATATACAAATAAATTATTAAAAAAAATCATACATTGTGATTTCTGAATTTTCTTTTTTTTATTATGTCTCTCACAGTGGACATGCACCTAAGATGAAAATTTCAGACCCCTCCATGATTTCTAAGTGGGAGAACCTGCAAAATCGCAGGGTGTTCAAATACTTATTTCCCTCAATGTATGTGAGTACTTGTATTAAAAAAACTAAAAAAAATCATGAGAATCCGAGTCGGGGACCCGGGAAGATTTTGGAAAATCTGATGATTTCACACGAATGACCCAAAAGAATGAAACAGCAGCCTTTCTATTACCTGACAAAATGTGACAGCTGGGGTCTGTGTTGTCACGATAACTGTAGTGAGGCTCTGGTGAAAACTGCGAGCTGAACAGAAATGGCGACAGGATGATAGGTCCCTCTAAATATTGCCATTTTGTTTTTTAATCTAATATTGCGATAACAACATCTTTGATGTCATTCCACATCCTTCCCTGTCCCTTACATCATCCTCCCATACAGCCATGTGCAAATAGGAGACATCAACAGCCCCAATAATAGTGATACATCCCCAAAAAGGGTTACAAAAGAAAACTATGAGATGAGATTGAAAAATAGGGAGAAAATAAAGCAATCTGTTCAAGTCAGCAAAGATGGTGGGTGTTGTTTAGTTTTTGCTGCTGTATATTTGGAAAAAGACATGACTGGGCAGCAGCCGTCAGGACAGAGGAATATCAAACACACAAAGCACATAGAGCAAATATGGATAAATGGCGCCACCTTGTTGAGAGATTAAAATTAAGCACCACTCTCAACTCAGTTAACCAAGAATTAGTCATTTTTATTTCAAAATTTCAGTTCAACATCTTCCCTTTAAAATAAAGTATCGGACATTATTCCCCAAGAAAAAAACAGCCCAGTTTGAACTGATAATCTGTGTTTTACAGTCTGATATGAAGTCTGTCCAAAATAACAAGATTTTAAATGTCTGAGCCATTCTGCATATCGGACTGGTACTTTAACAGTATTCTTTGTGTGGTTGAAAAATTGTTGACCAAAACCCGTTTGTGCTGTACATCACAGAAGTAAGAAGTCAAAATATGCTGAAAATGCCTTTGTGGATTTTATTTCTCCTTGAACATGGGGTCACACAGATCAGGCAGTGGATGACACATTGTTCTGAGTCTTCTGTCTTAGAAGGGACGATCCACAGGAGCAGTATCAGCAGATGCTAAAGCACTCGAGAAACACACTCCTACCAGGTGGTGCATCAAAATAATGTGTTTGGAAAACTCCATCACATTTGCAGTAACTTTGGTTTGAGAAAAACACCACAATAATGGAGCCAATATGGTGAGTGAAGGTTTCCTGAGTTTAGCCATATTCAGAAATTAGTTTATTGGGCACCGCAGTCTCGTTTGAGGGCGGGCACTAAAGGAGTAAAATATGACACATATGACAGAATTTCTCGACTCTCGAATTTCTCAACTTTGACTGGTGGATTGTACATCACGTGACATGGATTATTTGTACCATTTGGCATTGTGTTTCATTGACCGTGAAGTAGTTCTTTTTTACAGTCGACTTTTGTTTTTTTTTTTTTGTATGAAATGTGCTATTGTGCTATTAAATTGACAAAATATTGAACACAGTCTCGGTCAACATCACTCAACACATCAAAAAATAAAACAAAAACAAAACAAAAAAGGCTGCAAAGTAAATACATCCATTGCAAATGACAGCTATAATCCGATTAAAAACTGTTCAATGAAGAAAGAGTTTATACATTCTCTCATGGTGCTAAAGTGCCTGACGGAGCTCAGCTCTCTGCCTCACAACATTAAAGCTACTGTTATGTACAGTTGCATGTAAAGGTTTGGGCACCCCTGATGATTTGAAAGGTTTTTCCTTTATAAATCATTGTTCTTTGGATCAGCAATTTCAGTTAAATATATCATATAGCAGACAAACACACTGATATTTGAGAAGTGAAATGAAGTTTATAGGATTTACAGAAAGCGTGCAATAATTCTTTAAACAAAATTAGGAAGGTGCATACATTTGGGCACCCCAACAGAAAAAATAAATTAAAATATTTAGTAGATCCTCCTTTTGCAGAAATAACAGCCTCTAAACGCTTCCTACAGCTTCCAATGAGAGTCTGAATTCTGGTTGAAGGTATTTTGGACCATTCTTCTTTACAAAACATCTCAGGTTTGTTGGTTTTCGAGCATGGACAGCCCACTTAAAATCACGCCAAAGATTTTCAATAATATTCAGGTGTGGGGACTGAGATGGCCATTCCAGAATGTTGTACTTGTTCCTCTGCATGAATGCCTTAGTAGATTTTGAGCAGTGTTTAGGGTCTTTGTCTTGTTGAAAGATCCAGCCCCAGCGCAACTTCAACTTTGTCACTGATTCATGAACATTGTTCTAAAGAATCTGCTGATATTGACTGGAATCCATGTGACCC
This sequence comes from Thalassophryne amazonica, assembly GCF_902500255.1. Lineage (NCBI taxonomy): Eukaryota > Metazoa > Chordata > Actinopteri > Batrachoidiformes > Batrachoididae > Thalassophryne > Thalassophryne amazonica. The sequence goes on from NC_047118.1 coordinate 87,951,837, forward strand.
TATACTGTAACAAGATTTCCAGTACCTGCACTGGCCACACAGCCACACAGCATGATGGAACCAACTCCAAATTTTACTGTAGGTAGCAAGAGTTCTTCTTGGAATGCTGCGTTCTTCTTCAGCCATGCATACCGCCCCTTGTTATGTCCAAATAACTCAATTTTAGTTTCATCAGTCCACAGCACCTTTTTCCAAAATGAAGCTGGCTTGTCCAAATGTGCTTTAGCATACCTCAAGCGACTCTGTTTGTGGCGTGTATGCAGAAAAGGCTTCCTCTGCATTAAAACGTCATACAGCATCTCTTTGTGTAAAGTGCGCTGTATAGTTGAATGATGCACAGACACTATCTGCAGCAAGATCATGTTGTAGGTCTTCGGAGCAGGTCTGTTGGTTGACTATGACTGTTCTCACCATCCTTCACTTCAGCTTATCTGAGATTTTTCTTTGCCTGCCACTTCGGGCCTTAACTAGTACTGTGCCTGTGGTCTTCCATTTCCTCACTATGTTCCTCACAGTTTAAACTAACAGTTGAAATCTCTGAAATACTTTTTTCTATCTTTGCCCTAAACCATGATGTTGAACAATCTTTGTTTTCAGGTCATTCAAGAGTTGTTCTGGCACACAGATCTGGCAACTTGCTTCCGACGGATTGTTTGTTGTGATGCTATTCTGAACTTTACATGGTTGTTTACATTTCTTTTATTTCTGTTTTCCATCCTTACTTTTATAGCCGTTTCTTTTTTACCTTTTTAATACTTCTGTTAGTTTTTCAGTGTAACTGCTGTGAATTTTAGGTAATTATTTTACTCCTGTGTAAATCTTATGAGCGGCTAGCATTTTCGCTAGCGGTTAGCTTGCATTAGCTAGTTCAACCCCCCCGTGTTTCTTTTTTTTTTTTTTTCATTTCTTTTTTATACTTCTGTTAGTTAGTTAACTGTTTAGTGTAACTGTTGTGAATTTTAGCTTACACTTTACACTTTGTGTTAATCTTAGGAGTGGTTTACTTGTAGGAGGATTTTTCGACACCCCCCCCCCCCCCCCTTTTCATTTTTTTATTTCTTTTTTTTTTACTGTTACTGTTCCTACAAGTCTAATACTGCTGCTACTTTTTCAGTGTAACTGCTGCGAATTTGAATTAATTTATTTGCCTTTGAGTGAATCCTGTGTGAGCCTTAGCAGGGGTTAGCTTATCCATTATTGGTTAGCTCATGCTTGCTTGGCTATACTCTTGAATTTCTTAGTGCACAAAGTACACTACCTACTTTACACCCTCCATAAATCCTGCATGATGTTGGAAGATAGGGCGGCTCTCTTAGAGAGCCGTGTCTGTAAGTTAGAGCAGCTTCTTAGCTCAGTGGAGTTAGATGTTACGGGCACTCCAGATGAGGTTAATGTTGGGCCAGCTACCGAGCCCATTAGCATCAGCCTAGAAACGCCAGCTGTGGAGGATGGCTTTCAGACTGTGGCTAGGCGGAGGAAGCCCCGTAGGGCTTGGTGCCTGGTTGTGGAACCCCGAGCACACTTGCCAGTGCGAACTGTGAATCGGTTCTCCCTCTTGGAATTGTCTGATGTGAATTCTCTGAGCCAACGAGTGACTTCTACTCCTGTCTCCAGGCCGAAACACTGGACTTTAGTGATATGGGATTCTATCACCCACTAAGTCAGGTTACAGATGCCGGCTGACATTAACTGTATTCCTGGGGCCAGAGCTCCTGACACTGCATCCCACCTTAGGATGCTGACGCTGCAGAAGGGAAGACAGACTAAGGAACATGACATGAGATATAGTCACATAGTTATTCACGTCGGCACCAATGATATCAGGATGAAGCACTCAGAGGTAACAAAAATGGACATAGAGAGGACTTGACCTTGCCAGAAAGATGTGTCAGGGTTGATTAATAGTCTCTGGTCCTCTTCCCTCCCGGGGTAGTGATGAGGCGTTTTGCAGGCTGACATCGTTAAATAGGTGGCTGGCGCAATTCTGTAGACAGCAAGGCTTTAGCTTTATTGATAAATGGCCTTCATTCTGGGGCCGCCGTAGCTTGCTGATGCCGGCCGGCTTCCACCCTACTGGGAAAGGCGCCGCCATCTTGTCTGGGAACATAGATAGAGCTCTACAGGGAGCTGTAGGAATTTATAGCAGGCCATGGAGCAGGTGATTAGAGATCCTGCAAGGGTTATGACAAATGTGGTTGTGGAATCCATTAGCTTAGCGGGGAAATTTGTGCAGAAAATCCACGATGGTGACAGTGCAGTTTATGTGCCAGGGAGGGAAATTCAACAAGTTGAGATTGTGGCCTGCTTCCATAGACGTGTCCATAAAAATCAGAGCGATATGCTTTGCAAACTTAATCCCCATTACTACATTGGATGATGCTGAAATTGAGGACAGTCCAGTGGTTGTTCCAGCAATAGCAAAGATTTTGTGTCTGCTACCTACAACATGCATGGAATATCTCAAACCTAAACCTACTTCTAGGCATCTTATATACAGTGAGGAAAATAAGTATTTGAACACCCTGCGATTTTGCAAGTTCTCCCACTTAGAAATCTCACAGAGTTGCCTCAAAGCGCTTCACACAAGTAAGGTCTAACCTTACCAACCCCCAGAGCAACAGTGGGAAGGAAGAAACCTCAAGCAGACCAGACTCAAAGGGGTGACCCTCTGCTTTGCCATGCTACAAACATAAATTACAGAACAATTCACAGAACAATTCACGGACGAATATACAAGAAATGCTATTGGCGCACAGGACAGGAGGCTCCCCGACACAAATACAACTCCCATCTCTGGTTGGAGCTGCACCTTAAACAGAGAGAAAAAACAGAATCAGGCATCAGAAAGACAAAAAATACTGTATAATTTGCCAGCATTAAACAACAAGAAAAACAGAAGAAATTGTTGTGTGGGCCGCCAGAAGAGGAGGTACTGCTGGCCCACCACCAGAGGGCGCCCTGCCTGAAGTGCGGGCTTCAGGCAGGAGAGGGCGCTGCCGCCACAGACACAGCCGGGGGTGACAGCTGTCACTCATTATCTCTTGACAGCTGTCACCCATCTACACTTCATCATCCCACTCCATAAAGACCGGACGTCATCTCCACCTCGTTGCCGAGATATCATCTACCTAAGGAGGTAAATTCTCAGCCATTGTGATTGTCCGTTACAGACAATATTTTTACTTGTGCTACTTTTGCAGTTGGGTTTCTGTGAGTGCTTGTAGCTGAGGCTGAGTTGGGAGTGACTCCTTCTCACCCCAACGAGACAGTGGCCACCTGGGGACTCGGAACTTGGCGGCTCCAGTATTTTCCAGGTTCGGTGGCGGAGGAAATCGTGTGGTTCCGGTTCTTCTCAGGACAGATGTCTTTTATCCTCAAGCCTGCCCACACGACACCTTTGTTAATTGATTTTTGTACATATTCTGTAATCTGCTGTGTTGAGATGTGCTATTCACAACAGTAAAGTGTTCATATTTGACTTCCTCCATTGTCCGTTCATTTACGCCCCCTGTTGTGGGTCCGTGTCACCACACTTTCACAACAGAAATACTAAGGTGATTGCCGGCCACTAGCCCTAAACTTCACTAAAAGACCCAGAATTTAGGTAAGGTTGAGGCCGCGGCACGCTCCAATTACTAATAAAATGAATTAAAAGAGTAAAAAGCATAAAACAAAACTGTACCAGCATGCTAGCCATATGAAAGGGAAAATAAGTGCGTCATAAGTCTGGACTTAGAATCTGACAGAATCTGACTGTTTTATTGATGCAGGGAGATCATTCCACAGAACAGGGGCACGATAAGAGAAAGCTCTGTGACCCGCAGACTTCTTATTCACCTTAGGGACACAAAGTAGTCCTGCACCCTGAGAACGTAAAGCCCGGGCCGGTACGTAAGGTTTAATTAGGTCAGCTAGGTAGGGAGGTGCCAGCCCATGATTAATTTTATAGGTTAGTAGCAGAACCTTAAAATCTGATCTCACTGGGACAGGAAGCCAGTGAGGGGATGCCAAAATGGGTGTAATGTGGTTGTACTTTCTGCTTCGTGTCAAAAGTCTGGCTGCAGGATTTTGAACCAATTGGAGACCCCTAATGCTAGACTGCGGTAAACCAGAAAGTAGAACATTGCAGTAGTCCAATCTAGAAGAGATAAATGCATGGATCAGGGTCTCAGCATCAGCCATAGACAGGATGGGACAAATCTTCGCTATATTTTGCAGGTGGAAGAAAGCAGTCCTAGTAATATTTCTAATGTGGAGGCCAAAGGACAACGAAGGATCAAAAATTACACCAAGGTTCCTCACTTTGTCAGTGTGATGTATGACACACGAGCCTAGGCTGAGCGTTAACTGGTCAAATTGATGCCGATGTCTCACTGGACCAAGAACCATCATTTCAGTCTTATCAGAGTTTAAAAGTAGGAAGTTTCTAGACATCCAACTTCTCACTGATGCAAGGCAATCTTCTAAGGATTTTATGTGAATGAGATTACCAGCAGTTATCGGCATGTATAACTGAGTATCATCAGCACAGCAGTGAAAGGTAATCCCAAAACGCCACAATATGTGTCCAAGGGGTGCTATATAAGACAGACCCCTGTGGAACCCAACATTTCATGTCACTAAGGTTAGAGGTAGTGTTACTGTACAAAACACAGTGAGAACGACTGGTCAAGTATGACGTCAGACATGCAAGGGCACTCCCAGTAATCCCAAAATGATTTTCTAGTCTATCAAGTAGAATATGATGATCCACTGTATCAAATGCAGCACTGAGATCTAACAGCAACAGAACCGTAGTGGTGTCCAAATCCATTACAAGCAGAAGATCATTCACCACTTTAGTGAGAGCTGTCTCTGTGGAATGATATTTTCTAAAAGCTGACTGCAGTGGATCAAAGAGATTATTCTCAGTAAGATAGTCTACGAGCTGCTGTGACACCACTTTTTCCAGAATTTTCGAGAAAAATGATAGATTTGATATCGGCTGATAGTTTTTCAATACACTAGGGTCAAGACTAGGTTTCTTAAGTAATGGTTTAATCACTGCAGATTTGAAACATTTAGGAACAGATCCAGAAGTTAAAGAAAGATGAATAATTTCAAGCACAGTCGGCCCAAGAGTGGGCCACAGGTCCTTAAACAGTTTTGTTGGTATAGGATCAAATAAACAGGTTGTGCTTTTTGTTGACATTACGAGTTTTGTCAGATGCCTAGTGAGATACTATCAAATTCTGTAAATCTTGGTAATACCTCAGTAGTAGCGCCCACCTCAATAGCAGGGTGTAGTGGCTGGATTAAGGCATGCTGGGATATGTTTAACCTGATGTCTTCTGTTTTCTTCCCAAAGTAATCCAGGAAATCTTGTGCTGTAAAAGGAGAGAGAACTACAGGTGGTTGTCCATGAATAAGTGTTGCCACAGTGTCGAACAAGAACTTTCAGTTATGCTTGTTTTTGTTGATCAAATCAGAGTAATAGGTCCGCTTTGTAGCCAATAATGCATGCTTACAGTCTAAGATGGCATCACGCCACGCAAGGTGGAATACTTCTAATTTTGAACGACGCCATTTCCGTTCTTGACCTCTTGCTTTATGCTTGAGGTCACTGTTGGATTTATGTATATATGGATATGTCAGTTATCACACATTCTTTTATTATACATTCTTCTAGTCTATATTCCTTATATTATACATTCTTTTATTAATACTTTAGTAATGGAAATAAACTCATTGTATCTGTTAGAAGTCTGTTGCTGACTTCTTGATGACCTCTTGATAAAGTATGTTACAAATGAATGATTACATGAGTTGTTTTTATCCTTGCAGTTAGAGAGAAAAAGGAACTTATGTGATGTCGCAAAGCGAGGTCAGAAGAGTTGATGTCCAAAACAACTTATCAAACCATTAAAAATATAATAAAATATAAAATAAATAATAAGGAATGAAAATGTTTGTATATGATCATATGAATTGCTTTTGTGCAAAAGAATTGTAAAGATTGAATATGATTCCAAAAGAAAGTATGCTGTATTGCAAATTGTGTTACTAGCTGTGTTGCCAAATGATGTTTCTACTGCACGCATGTGGTTTCAACCACAGGAAAGAACAAAAGGTTAACCGACATGTGCTGACTGAAGATAACACCTGAAGAACGGAGCCCAGGAGAGAAGTCCTGACCGCACCTTCCCCAAACCAGTAGCCTGAGGTCGCAGAAACCAGAAGTCGCAAATCTTGCTCAACTGTAGTTGCAAGACCTGTTTATGATTGCTCAACTGCTTATGCCACGTATGCTGACAACCGCACCTGTATGACGTCCTAATAAAAAGAGCGAGAGTGCAGCCAGAGTTTAGTGCAGTTTGGAGATTGTTAGAATAGTTTGTCTCTGTGCTGCACTCCTCGCGAGCATTTACAATTGAATTCTACTCTCTGACTCTTTTTTGACTGTTGTGTCTTTCTCTGTTACAGTTTTATGATGTTTAGGTGGTTTTAAACCTAACATTACTTTGGTCCTTCGAGCCGGAGGTCAACATACCTGAAGGGTTCCAGCGGACGAGACTGACACCAGGAAAATCCTTGGCCAAGGTACCGAGACCCTTTGACGGGACTGGCTCGGTCCGCCGGCTGGGATCCGGAAGGTTGAAGACTAATCCGTGAGGGGAAGACAGCGGTTGAGTGAGTAGAATTTTAATTGAAAAACAAACTATAAGTATGTGTGGTGACAGGTAGTCACATAAACGGACAGGACAGTGAATAGTGACAGGAAGTCATGTTAAAACCCTGAGAATTCTAGACAATGTCAGGTAATGTTAAACGCAGTTAAACCCCGTAAGGGTGAACAGAATCCTCTAGTATCGAACTAGTTAAACTCTGTATTAGGAGGCACGGGCTCCTCTGGCGTCTAAATTAATACCGGTGAAAAAGTGTGACAGTGTAATAAAGGTGACTGAATGAGAGTGACGGGTCATTAGATCCTCCTCTATATAAAATTACGGGAAAGTAAACAGCGACCACTGGTCAGAGGCAGAGGCAAGGATTTCCCGCTTCCTTCGGGGAGGAGAAAGGGAACTCACTGGCTGGTGGAAAATTAAATTCGCTGTCCCGTAAGAAGCACATAACCAGTGTTTAGAACACTGTAGGTGTTGAAAACCCACTGGTCTAAATTTTATCTTTATAAAAACAAAAAAGATAAAAATAACGTAAAAATGGGGAAGTCAAACAGTAAGACACAAAGGCAGGCTCCGCGGGACCGTCTAGGTAACAAAGATTGGAAATTTATGGAACAAAAAGATCCTACACATGTCTCATATTTAGACACATGGATTACAAAACATGGATTCGACGGCCAAATAAACAGACCATCATTGTCAAAATTAAGAGAATCTATTAAAAAGAAAAACAAAAATGATGAGTGGAAAATGATGAAGGAGGGATGGAACAAAATTATTGCATGGGAGGAAGCTGCAGATCGAAGACGAGAAGGTGAGAGGAAGAGTAGGGAGAAAGACAGGGAAAAACAAAACAAGACTGAAGGAGGAAATTCAGAAATTTTCTTGCACAAAAAGGAGGACGATGAAACCACCTGTCCACCCATAAGAGTGCAAGTGTATGTTGAAGAAAGACGCGGAGAAAAGGAACAGATAAATGACACCAAATCAGAATCAAAACAAACTGAAAAAATGACTGATTCTACAAAACCAAGTCTGTATCCAGACCTGGAGCAACAAACGGATGACAAACCACCAGCATATCACTCACCGCCGCCCCAGAGACCAGTTACAAGGTCCTTGACACGATCTCGAGAAATTCTGTCCCCTCCCAGTGCTCCTGAAGCATCAGGGTGGGATTGGGTTAAACTAAAGGGCTCAAAATCACCACCCGTATACTCACTTGATGGTACAGAACAGTACCCCATGATACAAGTAGCTAATCCAAATGTGGCGGTGGATCAAAGACCTACACTTTTGGTCTACCGCACTTGGACAATGGACGACATAAAGTCCGCATTAACAGGGGTGGCGGATCCTCAAGAAGATGTTGAACAGTGCTGTCGAGATTTAGAAAACCTCCGTGGTTCATATAATTTAGATGGCACGGAGGTCCAGCAGGTTTATATGGGAGCTTTAAAGAAATACTGGGGGGTTGTAAAAGGGGATTGGTCACCTGCAAGTGGCGACGGCACAGCTTTACCACATAATAGCGACATACTGACCCAGCGAGTGACAGCGTTACAAAAACGAATCAAAGAAAAATTCAAAAAACAAGCTAATTATGCTGATATTAATCGTACTAAACAAAAAGACGATGAACCTTTTGAAGATTACAAGTTAAGAATGGAAAAGGTTTTCCGTGCAAACAGTGGTCTAGTACCAGAGCAGGAAGAAGGAGTATACGAACAACAACTCAAAAACGCCCTCCATCAAAACAGCAAACAGGGAGTTAAACATTGGATTGAAAAACACATGATAAATTTTCCCACATCCACGTTAGATAACTATGTTGACCATGCTATGCATGCTGATAAGGTCCAAAGTCAGAAGAAAAATACAGGGAAAACACCTGCTGTTTTCCTGGCTGACCTGACCGATGATCCAAACGAGGACCTCTATTATCAAAGAGGATACCCGGATCGTGGTCAACAAGGCCGAGGGAATTTCAAGGGAAGATTTCAGGAAGGACGCCGACACATAGAACAGAGAGGTGGACCTCCACGTTGGAGTCAAAATAGCGACAGATTCAATGACAGGGGAAATCAGAAGAGACAGGACTTTCCACCACCAACAGGGCCGCGACAGTGTTGGATCTGTAATGAGGAAGGACACATCTCTCGGGACTGTCCTCGCAGAGGACAAAACACACATCAGAGTAAATGACTAACCGACCAATCACCAAAATTAGGTCTAGACATGCCTGTTGATCTTGATCTGCAGGAACTCATGTCAGTTGAAAGTGTCCGACCAGAAATAACGCTTTTGGTGAATGGACACTCTGTGTCCTTCTTGTGCGATTCAGGTGCCTGTAAGACAACCTGTAATGTGAAGATTCCTGGTGTCCATCGCGGAAGCGAAATATATTGGGTTCGATCAGCAAATGGGAAAATTACACCAGTCCCACTGTCTGACCCAATATGGCTGCGGGACCCTGAGGGACAATCATGTTACATGCCTATTTTACTGATGCCTGAATGTCCAGTTAATCTGTTGGGCAGAGATGGACTTTGTCAACTGAGACTAGCACTGGTGCCTCAGGGGAATAATATGATTGTGAAGCGAAAAAATGATTTACAACCTACAGATCTTAATGTCCTGACCACTGATGCAACTGATAAGTTTTATTACACATTGGATATTCCAAATGTTGAACCGCAAAACTTTGCTTCTTTACTCCTAAATTGGGGAAGGGACACCCTAACACAGGTCCAGGACGAAATGTCAGCAGAACAACTCCACATAACTATGTGGTACAAAAATACGCCAGGTCCCGACTTGCAATATGAAACCACCTTACGCACTCTTCCTACTCCACGACCGTTGGTGACCTATATCTACAGTGATGGGATCTCCAACACGGCGTGCGGAGTGGAACAGTTATCGGACGCTGTGATGCATTTGTACAAACAAAGCGGGCCACCACATGTTTCCCTGTTCAAAGATTCTGTTGTCCCTTGGCATTGCTTATCAGCACTAGTGGACATGGGACAAAAAACCACCAATTGGGTGAGGAAAACTAGGGATATTTGGGAAAGCCCTCAGACAGGGTTGACTAGGACTCAAATTTATCTTCCAATCGACGCTCCTGTTGGAGTTCATACTGATGATAGCTCTGATGCATGAAATTTTGTACTAACTCAAGAAGAGCAGTCACTCCTTACGGAAGTACCGCCACATTTGTGGTCTTCAGGGCCAACTGATGTTGGACTAGTCAAGGGAGCACTACCTGTAGTCATCAGGCCAAAGACTGAATACAGACCTTGTATCAGACAATATCCATTAAAACCCGATGCATTGGAAGGCATCAAACCCGTCATAGCAGATCTTATTCAAGCAAAGGTCATTGTGGAGTGTCCTGATTCACCATGCAACACTCCAATTTTTCCGGTGAAAAAGGCAGCTCCTTCCACTGGTTGGAGAATGGTCCAGGACTTGCAGGCTGTTAATAATGCTGTAGTCCAGAGGGCACCTTGTGTACCTGACCCACATACATTGCTGAATTCTCTTCGACCTGATGCTACGTTCTTCACGGTTGTGGACATCAGCAATGCCTTTTTCTCCGTTCCTGTAGACAAGGATAGTCAGTTCTGGTTTGCTTTCACCTTTGCGGGAAAGCGATACACGTTTACTCGCCTACCGCAGGGCTATTGTGAAAGTCCCACAATTTATTCGCAAGTAATGTCTGCCAGCATGGCATCCTTTGTTCCACCAGGAAACAGTCAAATTCTCCTGTATGTTGATGATATTTTGCTGGTCTCACCCGATAAAACAACATGTGTAGGAGACACTCTTGCTCTATTATTCCACCTGGCGAAAGAAGGTCACAAAGTCAGTAAGAATAAATTGCAGTTGTGGAAAAATGAAGTAAAGTATTTGGGTCACAATTTGAGTTGTGAAGGACGAACAATCGTAGCAGACAGGAAAACAGCCATTCTACAGGCCCCCAAACCACTGACTAAACGACAAGTGATGTCCTTTTTGGGCCTGACAAACTATTGCAGAAGTTGGGTGCCTGACTATGCACAAATTGTGCACCCTTTAAACAGATTAATGTACACTGAAGACATTTCAATGAACACAACTGTTAAATGGACCTCTGAAGCAGAAGACGCATTTTCAAAAATAAAACAAGCATTAACCTCTGCAGCTGCTTTGGCACTTCCAAATTATAACAAAACTTTTGTACAAATGATTGACTGTAAGGGCCACTTTATGACTTCCGTACTCACACAGCAACATGGAACCAAACTCCGCCCAGTTGCGTACTACTCTGCCAAATTGGATAGTGTGGCTTGCGCCCTCCCCCATTGTGTACGTGCTGTTGTGGCAGCATCAATGGCTGTGGAATGCAGTGCTGGCGTAGTCCTCTTCCACCCACTAATCCTCAAAGTGCCACACGCAGTGTCGGCATTGCTGCTACAAACCAACATGACCTTTTTATCACCGGCACGCCATCTGTCTTGCATGGCCACGCTGCTGTCCCAACCGCATGTCACAATCGAACGATGCACCATACTGAATCCTGCAACTTTGATTCCACTTCCTGATGACGGGGAACCACATGACTGTCTAGATTCGACTCAGACTGTAGCAAAATCCAGACCGGACTTACAAGACATGCCCCTGACACTTGGCGATGTAGTTTTCGTGGATGGATCTTCTAGGAAGAATGATATGGGCATAACTTTAACAGGTTATGCTGTAGTCACAAATACTCGCGTTCTGCGAGCCGAGCGCCTGCCACCGCATTTCTCGTCTCAGGCTGCAGAGCTAATTGCTCTCTCACATGCCTGCACCTTATATAAAGACAAACCAGTCACTGTTTACACTGACAGTCAATATGCATTTGCGTCCGTTCATGTATTTGCTCAACATTGGAAAAACAGGGGGATGGTGACCTCCACTGGTAAACCTGTCACACATGGAGAACAACTAAACCGCCTCCTGGCTGCTGTTCAGTTACCCTCCAAAATTGCAGTATGCAAATGTGCAGCTCACACAGGGAAATCTGACTCTGTATCTCAAGGAAATCATTATGCAGATATTTCTGCAAAGGCTGCTGCAGCAGGAGAGCTTAGTGTACTCCATGTTGACCCAGTACAGGACGTCACACTTCCTGTTGACAAACACAGTTTATCTTCTCAAGTTCTCTCTGATATGCAACATCAGAGTTCAGATGTAGAAAAGGACTTATGGACTAAACGCGGAGCTACTATCCGTGATGGCATTTATTGCTGACCATTGGGGAAACCCATTTTACCTAAAAATTTGTATAGATGGGCTGCCATATTGAGCCATGGAATTTCTCATGTCTCCACAAGGGGGATGATGAGCCAGATTAATGCCATCTATACAACCTTTGGATTTAACACGTACTCTAAACATTTTTGCAGAGCATGTCTCACGTGTGCCAAACACAACTCCCAAGGCAATTTGAGACCTAAAAGAGGAAAATTTCCCACTCCACAATATCCTTTTCAGGTTATACATATGGACTACATTCAACTAAGTAAAAGTGAGGGCAAAGAATATTGTTTAGTAATTGTGGATGCCTTTTCCAAATGGGTAGAACTTTTTCCAACCAAACGACCTGATGCATTGACTGTAGCCAAATCGTTATGCAAAAACATCATACCCCGCTATGGCATACCTGAACGAATCTATAGTGATAATGGCGCTCATTTTGTAAATGAAGTCATTAAAAACATAGGAACTATGTTTTGCATTGAACTAAAAAACCACTGTGCGTACCACCCTCAGAGCGCAGGATTAGTAGAAAGAACAAATGGAACAGTAAAAAACCGACTCAAAAAGACAATGGAAGAAACAGGGAGACCATGGACTCAGTGTCTTGAACTAGTACAGCTGTACATGAACATCACTAGTACTATAGGATTGACACCATTTGAGACCCTTTTTGGAAGACCATTTAAATTGCCTCACTTTAAAAGTCCCTGGGACATAGAAGATGAACCTAACCTAGCAGATTATATGAGAAAAATGCTCGAAAAACAGAAAACACCCACTGACGAAGAAACCCCCATCTCTCCACAGGACGACCTGTTGGTGAAACCGGGTGACTGGGTTCTAATCAGGAGCATCAAGAGGAAATGTTGGCATTCACCTAAGTGGGAAGGACCATATCAGGTCCTGTTGACAACCCCAACAGCCCTTAAAATAGCAGAGAGAGGAACTTGGGTACACCTCACACATGTTAAAAGGGTCATCTGGGCAAACCCGGTAATCAAGTAAGGGAAGTGAAGCAAAGTCTGGTAATAGTGTGGGATTCTGGTGTTAAGATCCAGGGTTGACACGAAAGCCAGTGAAGTTTTTACTGCCACTGACCTGAACTTAGGCTGACACCGGCTTTGACAAGATGGCCTTACCTAAACTGATGTGTATCACAGGAAGTATACAGGTGATACTCCTGTTACTTATCTTTTGGGGATGGTACTCACGGATTTCACAACGGTACTCGTGTAAAAGAATACCCCTAAGGGGGAAATTGGCTGAAAATTGGACAATTGACACTGTAAATAGAACTGAACAGGTGATCCATGAGTATGATCCTACGGTTAACAATTATGATTATGACCCTGCAATTGATGATTATAATCGCAACAGAGTGAGACGCTCTTTTTGTAGGGGAGGATGTACTGGGACTGCTGGGGCCAGACAGTTCACTAATCCTTGCTCCCTGACTACAACTGATACAGTCATTACCAGAGACCTTTATGTCTGTTACAATGCCACTCAGTTTGTTTCAAAAATTGTTATACCTTTTTCAATCATACGGGTGGGAGGACAGGCCACTCCAGAAATGAGTTCCGGCACTCACTGGAAATGGCATGAATGGTATCTCTCCAGTGTTGATTGGGACCAAGATTGGGGAACAATTTTTACGTATACTGGTAGTGACTGGACACCATATCCTACCACCCAGCATGCCAAAGAGTGGAAGCGTAGACTAACTCTGACTCGACATGATAACCATCTCCTGCTGTCGTTTAATACTACCGATCAGCCGCTTCTAGAAAAACCTCCCAGAATACACTCATATACAGAGGCATCTTGTTATCATTTAACATTATTTGTGTACAGGCCCGGTGTTTACACTGACCCACATACCGACTTCTCAATTTGTACTAACATAACAAAACGAACTGACTCTTCTCCGACGACACCCACAGCGGTAGGACTGTCATTGGGTCCACAAACGTCTGTGACAAAAATTCAGATCATAAATGGGAAAATTGAAACCGATGATTGGTTTTTGGTGACCACAGGAATTAGTGGACAAAGAAACAATTGGTTGCTCATGGCAGAGCAGGCAGCAAAACCTGCCAAAAAAGACTGTGTAGTGTGCTTAGGGCCTCGTCCAATACTGCGTGTAGTACCAGCCCCTTTGACCTCCGATTGTTTGCTTGAAATTATGGTGAACACGTTCATTCCTTTAAATCACAGGTGCATAAGTTGGGATACCATCTATCCTGTGGCCAACATGGCCAAAAATAAACCCCTGTTCTCTGAAGATGTGGCAGAGGGAAATTTTACCTGTGTTAAGCTTCCAGGTACTGGTCAAAAGTTAGGGGAACTAAATGAGACCGTGTGGTGTAGCCACACTCTCACACCACCAAGCCCTTTTAAACCCATTGCTAGAAGCGATGTGTGGTGGTGGTGTGGCGATAATAGGATTTTTGATAGATTACCAAACGATGCCTCGGGTCACTGTACTCTAGTATCATTCCTTTTGCCTGTACAAGTGTTGCCCATGACTGGTGAAGAACTAACTTTAAATGCCAAAGCAGTCGTCCCTGAACATTGGACCCGCACTAAGCGAAACGCATGGAAGACTGCTGGAGATCCAACTTACATTGACGCCATAGGGGTCCCTAGAGGGGTTCCAGATGAGTATAAATTAGCTGATCAGATCGCAGCTGGTTTTGAATCCTCTATTTGTTGGTGGTGTACTGTTAACAAAAATGTAGATAGGATCAATTACATCCATTACAATGTTCAAAGATTAAGCAATTGGACTGAGGAAGGATTCCGAGCAGTGCGCTCCCAACTAGCCGCCACATCCTTGATGGCATTCCAGAACCGCATAGCCCTTGACATGCTGTTGGCTGAAAAGGGTGGGGTTTGCGCCATGTTTGGAGAACAGTGTTGTACGTTCATTCCAAACAATACAGCGGCTAATGGCAGCCTGACCCTGGCTATCGAGGGTCTGCGCACCCTGAATCATAAAATGAAGGAGCACAGCGGAGTTAACACTGCGTTTTGGGACTCGTGGTTGGATATGTTTGGGAGATATCGCACGTTAGTCTCATCTGCACTCATCTCTATTGCTGTCTTTGCTGCTATTTTGACCTTGTGTGGATGTTGTTGTATACCCTGTCTACGATCTCTAATCACTAGAATGATCACCACTGCTATCTCACCAGCAGGAAAAGACAATGCTCAGATGTACCCCCTCTTAGGAGACAACCCTGACACAGATGATAAAGAAGGCTGCTGTCATGATGACTTTGATGACAGCATGCACTTGCCCGACCTGTTCCCAGACCCAGGTGACTACGGTGAACCTGATGACGACAATGACCTCCAAGCCTCCCGAGTGTAAATGCACCCTTACCACTGTTGGATGATCCCACAACTGAAAATCTGAAAAGAAGTGGTTGTTGGAATAAATTTTGTTCATGGGTGAATGTTCTATACCGTAAGAATGCATGATAAACAGGGGGGAAATGTTGGATTTATGTATATATGGATATGTCAGTTATCACACATTCTTTTATTATACATTCTTCTAGTCTATATTCCTTATATTATACATTCTTTTATTAATACTTTAGTAATGGAAATAAACTCACTGTATCTGTTAGAAGTCTGTTGCTGACTTCTTGATGACCTCTTGATAAAGTATGTTACAAATGAATGATTACATGAGTTGTTTTTATCCTTGCAGTTAGAGAGAAAAAGGAACTTATGTGATGTCGCAAAGCGAGGTCAGAAGAGTTGATGTCCAAAACAACTTATCAAACCATTAAAAATATAATAAAATATAAAATAAATAATAAGGAATGAAAATGTTTGTATATGATCATATGAATTGCTTTTGTGCAAAAGAATTGTAAAGATTGAATATGATTCCAAAAGAAAGTATGCTGTATTGCAAATTGTGTTACTAGCTGTGTTGCCAAATGATGTTTCTACTGCACGCATGTGGTTTCAACCACAGGAAAGAACAAAAGGTTAACCGACATGTGCTGACTGAAGATAACACCTGAAGAACGGAGCCCAGGAGAGAAGTCCTGACCGCACCTTCCCCAAACCAGTAGCCTGAGGTCGCAGAAACCAGAAGTCGCAAATCTTGCTCAACTGTAGTTGTAAGACCTGTTTATGATTGCTCAACTGCTTATGCCACGTATGCTGACAACCGCACCTGTATGACGTCCTAATAAAAAGAGCGAGAGTGCAGCCAGAGTTTAGTGCAGTTTGGAGATTGTTAGAATAGTTTGTCTCTGTGCTGCACTCCTCGCGAGCATTTACAATTGAATTCTACTCTCTGACTCTTTTTTGACTGTTGTGTCTTTCTCTGTTACAGTTTTATGATGTTTAGGTGGTTTTAAACCTAACAGTCACACAGATAATCACTGAACCAAGGTGACCGTGATTTGGGGGAGCGCGGTTTTAACACAGGTGGTGCAATCATGTTGAGTGTAGTTTTGAGCACTGACTTTAAACTAACATCATCTTAATAGTCAATGCGCATTAAACAGCCTAATAGCAGCCAGAGGAAAGTCTTTCTAAAATGCTCTGACTTGCACCTCAGTGCCATCAGCCTCTGACTGAAGGTGTTACAGGTGATCACCTCCAGGGCATGGAGGGGGGTGCGAGCTGTCGGCCTTAAAGGCATTGAACTTTGAGAGCATCCTCTCCTTGGTCACCTGTTGGACTGGTCAAAGTTCTGAGCTAACTACAGAGCCTGCTTTTTTAAGAAGCTTATTCAGCCTGTTTCTGTCCACTATACAAATGCCCTCTCCCCCAGCAAAAGCACAGCGCTGGCCACTACTGTGTGGAAAACAAGGGTGGGCAGATATTCAACAATACATTTATTTTACAATTGAAAGTATTTGTGTTTCCAAAAGGTTCGAAGTTTGCACAGCACGAAAACACCGAGAAAGAAAAAGAGAGAGATGGAGAGAGAAAGGGAGAGAAAGACAGACATAGAGGGAGAGAAAGACAGAGTTTGAATTTAAACCACAGCTTTATTCACAACAATTAAGTTACATCAGTCATGCTGTATTTTTTTTATGTCGGCATCCACCAACATGGACTCCGCCAACAGGCATCAGAAATGAAGCATGAAGCTCCCATTTTGCACAGATGAAAGAACGTTATTTATGCACCATCTGTCTCTGAAGGTGTACACGTTATCAGTAAGAGCATAAAACTGGAAGTCCACTCTGATCCGTGCAGCCAAGAGTCCCTTCAGCATAAACTCAGGGTTCACTGACCTCTGAGATCAAACACAGTTCTTCTGAGTCTTCCAGCTGACGTGGTGAGTCCACAAAGAAAGTTCATTAAAACATGCAAGTTCCTGGCTTGTTCACGATAGTTCGAACAAAAAAATGAACCCAACCAACAACCAACCCAAACAGCCCTGACAACCGGTGACACTGTGCAAAAACATAGTGAACAGTTTCCCTAAGTGGACAAAAAGGACAAACCCCATCAAGCCCTGGATCCAGGTGCACCAGATAACTGTTTGTAGCCAGAAGCCCATGTATAATCCTCCACTGGAGGTCTCCTGTGCGTTTGTTTACCAGAGGCTTGTACAAGCTTCACCAGCACCCCATAGGAGGCAAGTTGGCACCAAAAAACTCAGACCACTTCGACGCCGCCAACTCTGCCAAAGAGCGTAAGTGTAATAACAGATGTAATACAGAGCCTTTTTACCAACACTCTCAAACTCTCCCAAAGCAGGTGTCCTGAAAGACAGGAGAGTCCACCCTGCTCCTACTGCCATGCCCCCACAGCAGGCGAGACAGTCAGAAAGGGGAACACATATTCACATTCATCATCCCACTAGTCAGACAGAGTACGGTTCTCAGCCAATGCTCTGTGGGGCCCTGGCAGGGAAGCACAAACTTCCTCCACCACCCTGAGCAGCATCCTGGAGTATCAAACTCCCGCCAACTCTGTCAACCTCACAACAGACGTGCGCAGTAGATTACCCAATTTGGTGCACATCGCCTCCCTCAAATGGGACTGCAGAGTGTCAGATGACAACCTTGGTGAGCTAACAAAGTAATTTAAAAAAAGAGGCTCCTCAAACAACCACATCCCAGGTGTGCCTACATTGTCCCTGTGCACAGCAAGGACCTGCCATGCCGGGAGAACTGACCTTTAAGAAACTGAGGTACGCATCCCAATGACGTCCTGCCAATGTAGGCGGAACAGATGTTTGTCATATCCAAGAACTGCCTCCTTCCTCAGCAGGACACATGCTGTATCCTGTCAGCTCAATCCAGAGGTGTACAACAGTCTCTGAGCAGCCTGCAACCTGAAGGTCGACACCCAAGTAGAAATGTCCACCAGCCCCTGTCCTCCTTCATCAAGTGGCATGTACAACATGGGAGCTCTGATCCAGTGATGGCCTGACCAAAAAAGTCCACCAGGAACCGCTGCAACTGCTCAATAAGGCCCCGTGGTGGAGGGAGGACAGACAGTTTGTGCCACAGCGCCGAAGTGACCAAGTTATTAGTGACCAGCCCCCTATAGGACATCTGGGGCAGCAACCATTGCCATTTGGACAGTCTGGTACACACCTTCTCCAACAAGCCCTGCCAATTCCTTTGATGATAACCATCTGCCTCCAGAAACACACCTAGGATTTTCAAACCCTCCACTCCCCACCGCAGACCATGTGGCAGACAGGGAGCAGCCACTTCTTGCCATCAGAACATCCTTAATGTTCTTCCAGTTTACTCTTGCAGAGGTTCCCATCTCATAGAGCCGGAAACTGTCCAATAACCCATCAACGTCCGCCTGATTCATGACAAAAACCGTGATGTCATCTGCAAAAGAAGAGAGCTCCAGGGGAGAAGACAGCTGAAAACCTGGCAAAACAAGGCCAGACAGCTTGGCCCGAATGGGACACAAGAGTGGCTCAATAGTTAAAGAGTACAGCTGACCTGAGATGGGGCAGCCCTGTCTTATACCCTGTGTTATGGGGACTGGGCAGCTCAACTCTCCCCCAACCTTAACCCAACGAAGCCACATTATACAAAACCCCAACAAATGAAATAAACCCCTCACCAAAGCCAAACGTCCTCAAAGTGGAAAACAAAAACCCGTGATGAACCCGGTCAAACGCCTTTTCCTGATCAAGTGACAAACACCCACAAACCAATTCCCCAGTATTATACAAGTCAAACAAATCCCTCATCAAAAAAAGGTTGTCCATAATAGTGCTAATGGGCACACAATAGGAGTGGTCCTTGTGAACAATAAAATCCAGGGCACCTTTTAACCTGTTCGTCAGTACCCTAGAAAAAAAGTTTATAATCCGCACAGAAAAGTACAACCGGTCTCAAGTTCTGCAATAAGGTAAGATCCCCTTTCTTAGGCAGGAGGGATAGAACAGCGCGGCAACAGAAGTGGGCAAGCACCCCGCTAAAAAGCTGTCCCGCAACACATCCAGAAGATCAGCACTGAGAAAGCCCCAGAAATGTACATAAAAATCCACTGGCAGTCCGTCGACCCCTGGAGCTTTCCCAGATGCCATCTGCCACACCGCCATTGTCAGTTTATCCAGCATAATGGGGAAGTCCAAGGCCTCTCGCTCTGAAACCACCAGCCAGGGGAGATCTCTCAGAAGGTCAGCCACACAGGCCCCATCACAGTCTACAGCACCATAGAGAGCCGAGTAGAAGTCCATAGCATGTCTCCGCATCTCCGCCGAATCACTCGTCACCCGTCTGTCAGGAAGGCGAAGACAAGCCATCACCTTCTGATGAGAGGTCCTCTTCTCCAGACTGAAGAAGAAGGAACTAGGTGCATCCATGCCCTTGATGTTTGGAAAGTGAGCCCTTATGATTGTCCCTTTCACCCTCTCCTGTAACAGGGCACCCAGCTCAGCCCTCTTCCCCTGCAGCAGACCATGCTGGTGGAGAGCCGCAGCTGTATGCAGGTTGGCCTGAATGTCTATAATGTCCTTGTTGAGTACTGCCATGGCTGCCTTGACCCTAGCTGTAGAATGGGAAGTGTATTGTTGACACAAAACCCAAAAATGTGAGCTTTGCTGGCCTCCCACCACTGACTCACTGTCCCAAATGTCCCCTTCCTACCCCTCCAGAAACCCCAAAAAGATTCAAATAAATCACAAAATGCCCTGTCGTGCAAAAGTTTGGTGTATATTTCCAAGTGTTGAACCTCTGAGTGTGTGAGTGGAATATTTCTGTGGTGATGAGATGATGATCTGAAAACCCAACTGGCTGAATGAAACTCCTGTGTAATCTGTTCCTGAATGAGTGTGACATATAAATCTAGTCAAGCCTGGCTGCAGACACCACCCCATCTGAAACTCGAACCCATGTGTACTGTCTGTCCTGTGGGTGTGTGACCCCCAGGTGTCCAATAAATCCACCTCAACTAAAAAGCCAGCAAGTGAGGAAACCGACTGCAAATGTGGCTCCTCACCAACCCGATCCAGTGACATATCTATAGTGCAATTAAAGTCACCCCCCAACATCAAACAGTCACCAGGATCCTGTTGAACTAAAATGTCCCTCACCTGTTTGAATAACCCCACCCGCTGCAAACCCTCATTGTGTGCGTAAATATTCGTAAACACCAGTCTCGGTGGTGTAAAAAACAGTGATGCTAAGTCGAGGACAAAATAAAACCACCACTCCAGCACTGATGCTGGAGCCATGACTTTGATAAAACTGTCCCCTCCACCACCGAGCCCAGTTCACTTCATTATCCACATCAGAGTGAGTCTTCTGCAGGAACAACACCTGTAACCCCTTCTGTTCAAAGAGCTCAGAGACCAAAGCCCTCCTCTGGCCGTCCCTGCCACCGTTCATGTTCAAAGAGCCCACCTTCAGATGCTGCATGTGGACTGAGTGGAGAGAGAACAGAGAAAAAGACAGACTGAGAAGACAGAACCCCCAGTGAGACAAACTCAGACTCTATCTGGTGGATTTACGACCCCTGAGACCTCATCCCCGCTTTGACAGAGATTCCTTCCCCAAAGCAGTGATGTGTTTCCTGAGTCTGTGCCGCTTCTTCTCATCCAGCAGGCCAATGAGCTTCCACAACACTTAAACATATTTAACAAATTTCTCTGTATCGGGAAAATAATGTGGAACTTTCACTGATTTACCAAATGAATCATCCAGGAAGCTGTTGATGTCCTGCAGGATGTACAGATCACTGCTATGAGAGAAGGAACCGCTGGTGGACATGCTGGAGTATGAATCATAATCCATGTTGTCATCATTAATGTTTTGACTCTGTGGGTGTTTGGATATCCGCTGGGCCCGATGTCTCCCCGTCAGCCTGTTCACCCTGTCCAACGGTGACTGAGGACTTACGCGCAGCAGAAACATCAGCGTCGACCACAGAAGGAGAGACAGAAACATCAACTGGACTGACATCAGAACAGTCAGTCACTGCAGCATCAGTCAACCTAGAATGTTGATCTGTCAGCTGATCAGCAGTTACACTAAGAGCTTCAGGCTCAGAGACACCCTGCTGCGGAGAAACGGCCTCCTCCTGCACGCTGGGCCCCTCAACCGGACCAAACACCGAGTCTCCCAGCCCAGACGCCAAATGTCCCGGAACCAGACCCAGGACCGCCGACACCGACGCCCCAGACACGTTTGTGTGGACATGCAAGACATTTGTGACCGACATCCCCACATTCAAAACACTTCATGCTTCCTGAACTAGCATAAACCATGTAAAAAGTGTCTTCATGTTTGACTCTGAAGGACACGTCCAAAGTCTGGTTCGGACAGTTAAGGAACATGAACACCTGACGAAGGAAGGACAGAACGTGGCAAAGTTTCTCGCTCTTACAGCCCAGTCCAATCATCTTAAAACCGCTGGCAAACTTACCGAGCCTCTGTAGCTTCCGACTAAGACCCTCATTTGAAACAAACGAAGGAACCCCAGAAATAATGATTTTAGTGGACGGACTGTAAAGAGGAGAAGCCTGCAGGTAAGAATCATTCAGATAAACCCCACTTTCAACAAGCTGAGCAGAGAAACACACCTCCGACAGAAAAACCACCACGGTTCTGTTCATCCTGAACGCAAACGTTAAATTTTCATGTCCGACCTGCTCGCCCACAGACACAGCCGGGTCAGAGAACACCCTCAGGACCACCCGAGGGAGAGAGAGACAGAGACAGGCAGAGAGAGAGACAGGGAGAGAGACAGAGAGGGCAGAGACAGGCAGAGAGGGGGGGAGAGAGAGAGACAGAGAGGGAGAAAGCGAGAGAGAAAGAGAGAGAGAGAGAGAGAGAGAAAAAGAGAGAAAGAGAGAGAAAGAGAGACAAGCAGACAGAGACAGGGGGATAGAGACAGGCAGAGAGAGGGGGGAT
Source organism: Thalassophryne amazonica (assembly GCF_902500255.1). Taxonomy (NCBI): domain Eukaryota; kingdom Metazoa; phylum Chordata; class Actinopteri; order Batrachoidiformes; family Batrachoididae; genus Thalassophryne; species Thalassophryne amazonica. The sequence continues at coordinate 87,974,161 of NC_047118.1, forward strand.
GAAAATCAGGGTCTGTGCAGCCTGTGCCCGCTCTCGAGTTCCTCCTTGTTATCCAAATACTCATCTTGGCCTGTCCCAAGATGAAGTTAGTCACTACCATATTCCTGCGCTGCGCTCCCCAGAATTTTGGTCCAAGCACAGAGCTTTTCAGTAAAGTCTCGCCCGAGTCTCTGAAACCACTGTCTAAGGACATTAAAAAGAGACATCAGACAAGGGCAGATCAGCCACAGATGCTCCAGAGTCTCCTCTGCCATGCAGAAGTTGCACTGACTGCTTGAGCCTGGGTCAAAGTGGGTCACATGTCTGTTCATAGCCACTGCCCCATGCATACCCTCCACTGGAGATGAGCACAGCATTTCTCGATAGGAGGGCAGTACAGGGACCTCCAACTGCCTTTGGGAGACACCCCCAGGGCCAACACACCTGACCACCCAGACTCCGTAGTGGCAGCCAACTCAGTTCTGTGGCAGACTTTGGTGACCATCATGTATATGTCCTTCTTTTCCACTGTAGCCATGTCTAACAAAACTGGGAAAGACGACAATATTCCTGTTGGCACGGGCTGCACTCCTGCAGCCCGCAGAAACAGTGAAGGAAATGGCACGGGATGGACCAGCGGACAGTCTGTGAATTTCCAGGGCTTCTCTGAAGTGTGGTGGGAGCCCACTCCGTACCTCCCGCAAAAGCAGTTCCATCACTTGCTGAGACCTGATCCCAGTATCCTGACTAGGGTTGGGTACCGAAACACGGTGCCAATAGAGCACCGGTTCCGACGTAAATGGTAGCAACAAGACCGAATAAGAATGAAAATTTCGGTGCCTCATTTCGGTGCCTGACGTTTTTTTTTTCATGAGCCGAAAGGGGGCGACCGACCACGGTGTTCCGGCGTCAACCTGCATGACGTCAGCGCTGCATTAGTTGATGAGAACTGATAGCGAGAAAAATGCCAAAGGTGAAACGCTCCAAAGTTTGGCTTCAGTTCACACCCAAGGGCAACGACTCTGCGACGTGCCACAGATGTCATAAAACAATTGCATGTAAGGGAGGTAACACATCAAATTTGATGAAGCATCTGGCCAGTCACGGAGTTTATTTGAAAGCTGAACAATGCACGCTGTTTGATAAACTGTGCAACGTTTCACGGCCCAGCACTTCGGCAGCAGGAGCTGCAGGGCAAATTGAAGAAAGTCCCACTCCCGGCCCTGCTAGTGTGGCGTTGCACATCACCGATGATGACGATGACAGCAGCTGTTCCTCTTCAAGTAAGTTTACCATGTCTGTGATAAAACTAACCGGTAGTTTTATTTAAAAAACAAACTGTATGGATTTGAATCACGTGCGATTACACCAGACATGCTTGAACCCTCGTGCGCATGCGTGAGTTTTTTCATGCGTGTCGGTGACGTCATTCACCTGTGGGCAGGCCTTGAGTGAGGAGTGCTTCACCCCACCTGTCGGAATCTCTTTGTCTGAGAAGCCGCTGGAGATGGCGCGCGTTGCTTTCTCAAAATTTTTTCAGGACCTGTGAGGGATATCCGAGTGGACACTATTCGAGAAATTCAGCTGGTTTTCGGTGAAAAGTTTAACGGCTGATGAGAGATTGTGGAGTTTCTTTCGCTTTAAGGACAGCCCACAAAGCGCATCGGCGTGGCGCGGTCGGAGGTGGCGTCCGTCTGGCTGCTTCGAGCTGAAAACATCCTAATTTAAGGCTCTGTTCACCCAGGTCGTCGTCAGAGAACAGAGAAGTTTCAGAAGAAGCTGGCATCAGGAGTTTACCCAGACATTCCACTGTTAAAGGACATTTTGTAATGAAAGAACGTGCGGACGAATTTGCCGAGTCGGATCCGTGACGACGTGGCAAATCCGTCTGCGCTGCGACATGAAAAACACCTCCGTGTTGAAAACCATTTGTAAAATTCAGGTGGCTTTTGATGGCTTTCAGCAAGTGAGTATCTGAGAAATTGTTTAACAGCTGGGCATGTTCCAACTTGTCCGTTAAGGCTTCCAACGGAGGTGTTTTGCCTGTCGCGACCCCCCGCGGTCGGGTCCGGCCCGACATGCGACTCTGCCCGCACGTTCTTTCAATACAAAATCTCCTTTAACAGTGGAATGTCTGAATAAACTGCTGATCCCGAGCTCTTCTGAAAGTTCTCTGTTCTCTGACGACTTACTGGGTGAACAGAGCCTGAAATGTGGAAGTTTTCAGCTTGAAACAGCGAGACGACGCCGCTTCGGAGCGCAGATCGCCGTCACGTGCCGTGGGCCATCCTTAAAGCGACACTTACACACCAAAATCTCTCATCAGCCGTTAAAATTTTCACCGAAAACCAGCTGAATTTATCGAATGGTGTCCACTCAGTTGTGCCTTACAGTTGTGCATTTAATCTATTATTAGACTCTATTGGCTTTGCTCAAAAAGTAAATGAGTCCACCCACCACTTTAATCATATCTTATCTTAACAGTATTCCCTGAAAACTCCCTTCTGTCTGATCATTTCTTAATAACATTTACATTTACTCTGATGGACTACCCAGCAGTGGGGAATAAGTTTCATTACACTAGAAGTCTTTCAGAAAGCGCTGTAACTAGGTTTAAGGATATTATTCCTTTTTTATGTTCTCTAATGCCATATACCAACACAGTGCAGAGTAGCTACCTAAACTCTGTAAGTGAGATAGAGTATCTCGTCAATAGTTTTACATCCTCATTGAAGACAACTTTGGATGCTGTAGCTCCTCTAAAAAAGAGCTTTAAATCAGAAGTGCCTGACTCCATGGTATAACTCACAAACTCGTAGCTTAAAGCAGATAACCCGTAAGTTGGAGAGGAAATGGCGTCTCACTAATTTAGAAGATCTTCACTTAGCCTGGAAAAAGAGTCTGTTGCTCTATAAAAAAGCCCTCCGTAAAGCTAGGACATCTTTCTACTCATCACTAATTGAAGAAAATAAGAACAACCCCAGGTTTCTTTTCAGCACTGTAGCCAGGCTGACAAAGAGTCAGAGCTCTATTGAGCTGAGTATTCCATTAACTTTAACTAGTAATGACTTCATGACTTTCTTTGCTAACAAAATTTTAACTATTAGAGAAAAAATTACTCATAACCATCCCAAAGACGTATCGTTATCTTTGGCTGCTTTCAGTGATGCCGGTATTTGGTTAGACTCTTTCTCTCCGATTGTTCTGTCTGAGTTATTTTCATTAGTTACTTCATCCAAACCATCAACATGTTTATTAGACCCCATTCCTACCAGGCTGCTCAAGGAAGCCCTACCATTATTTAATGCTTCGATCTTAAATATGATCAATCTGTCTTTATTAGTTGGCTATGTACCACAGGCTTTTAAGGTGGCAGTAATTAAACCATTACTTAAAAAGCCATCACTTGACCCAGCTATCTTAGCTAATTATAGGCCAATCTCCAACCTTCCTTTTCTCTCAAAAATTCTTGAAAGGGTAGTTGTAAAACAGCTAACTGATCATCTGCAGAGGAATGGTCTATTTGAAGAGTTTCAGTCAGGTTTTAGAATTCATCATAGTACAGAAACAGCATTAGTGAAGGTTACAAATGATCTTCTTATGGCCTCAGACAGTGGACTCATCTCTGTGCTTGTTCTGTTAGACCTCAGTGCTGCTTTTGATACTGTTGACCATAAAATTTTATTACAGAGATTAGAGCATGCCATAGGTATTAAAGGCACTGCGCTGCGGTGGTTTGAATCATATTTGTCTAATAGATTACAATTTGTTCATGTAAATGGGGAATCTTCTTCACAGACTAAAGTTAATTATGGAGCTCCACAAGGTTCTGTGCTAGGACCAATTTTATTCACTTTATACATGCTTCCCTTAGGCAGTATTATTAGACGGTATTGCTTAAATTTTCATTGTTACGCAGATGATACCCAGCTTTATCTATCCATGAAGCCAGAGGACACACACCAATTAGCTAAATTGCAGGATTGTCTTACAGACATAAAGACATGGATGACCTCTAATTTCCTGCTTTTAAACTCAGATAAAACTGAAGTTATTGTACTTGGCCCCACAAATCTTAGAAACATGGTGTCTAACCAGATCCTTACTGTGGATGGCATTACCCTGACCTCTAGTAATACTGTGAGAAATCTTGGAGTCATTTTTGATCGGGATATGTCATTCAAAGCGCATATTAAACAAATATGTAGGACTGCTTTTTTGCATTTACGCAATATCTCTAAAATCAGAAAGGTCTTGTCTCAGAGTGATGCTGAAAAACTAATTCATGCATTTATTTCCTCTAGGTTGGACTATTGTAATTCATTATTATCAGGTTGTCCTAAAAGTTCCCTAAAAAGCCTTCAGTTAATTCAAAATGCTGCAGCTAGAGTACTGACGGGGACTAGAAGGAGAGAGCATATCTCACCCATATTGGCCTCTCTTCATTGGCTTCCTGTTAATTCTAGAATAGAATTTAAAATTCTTCTTCTTACTTATAAGGTTTTGAATAATCAGGTCCCATCTTATCTTAGGGACCTCGTAGTACCATATCACCCCAATAGAGCGCTTCGCTCTCAGACTGCAGGCTTACTTGTAGTTCCTAGGGTTTGCAAGAGTAGAATGGGAGGCAGAGCCTTCAGCTTTCAGGCTCCTCTCCTGTGGAACCAGCTCCCAATTCAGATCAGGGAGACAGACACCCTCTCTACTTTTAAGATTAGGCTTAAAACTTTCCTTTTTGCTAAAGCTTATAGTTAGGGCTGGATCAGGTGACCCTGAACCATCCCTTAGTTATGCTGCTATAGACGTAGACTGCTGGGGGGTTCCCATGATGCACTGTTTCTTTCTCTTTTTGCTCTGTATGCACCACTCTGCATTTAATCATTAGTGATCGATCTCTGCTCCCCTCCACAGCATGTCTTTTTCCTGGTTCTCTCCCTCAGCCCCAACCAGTCCCAGCAGAAGACTGCCCCTCCCTGAGCCTGGTTCTGCTGGAGGTTTCTTCCTGTTAAAAGGGAGTTTTTCCTTCCCACTGTAGCCAAGTGCTTGCTCACAGGGGGTCGTTTTGACCGTTGGGGTTTTACATAATTATTGTATGGCCTTGCCTTACAATATAAAGCGCCTTGGGGCAACTGTTTGTTGTGATTTGGCGCTATATAAAAAAAATTGATTGATTGATTGATTGAAAGAATTTTTATCAAACAAAGCAGCAGTCTCTGAGCCATTCCTAAACAATGAAAAAAATCGACGAGAGGGTGGCCACTCCTCACTCAAAGACTGCCCACAGGCGAATGACGTAAACGACAGGCATGAAAAAACTCTTGCATGCCCATGAGGGTTCAAGCATGTCTGATGTAATCACACGTGATTCAAATCCATATGGTTTTTGAAAAAAATAATAAGGTTGGATACTTTTATCACAGCCCTCGTAGTTAATGCCAACCGCAAATCTTGATTATTAAGTGTCTTAGGTTAGCATTAGCAAGTACTGTTGCATTTTAACAGTGTGAGTCTAACGCCTGGCTATGTATAGTTCCACTTAGTGTCTGCTGACGTTATGCTTAACATGAACCTCATAACAAGTACTGTATGTATGCAAAATGTATGAGATTGAATGTGCATTTTGCACAAGATTGAATGCGCAATTTTGCAATTGCATAGGAACAACAAATAGGTAAGCTATAGCTAAAGACTGTAGGCCAGTTGTTAAGTGACCTGTCTCGATAGACCTGTCTCGAGGCTACACTATTAAATATTTCTGCTCAATGTCTGCTTAAAGCAAAAGTCTGAATATATGTAAACAAAATGTTGAACTTTCAGTATATTTACATCAGTATCAATTTTCGTTTAATGAGTAATAGACAGGTGTATATTATTAACTATTTTGATAGTAATGTTTTTATTTCTGGCTTTCAAGTAACCACAGTGACTCCTTTCACCCTGGCTAAGAAGAATGCACTACCCAAGGAGAAGGTGGAGGAAATCCACAGGGCAGTCACCAAATTTGTGGTGATGGGGCTTCATCCATTTTCCACGGTGGAATCACCATCTTTCAGGTGAAAATGTGGCAGATATTAAAATAGACTAATATATATAGATATATATATATATATATACATATTGTTTTTTGTTTTGTTTTTTTGAAGGGAGATGAGCACTGCCCTGAACTCTAAATATCAACCACCATCCAGGGATGACCTATCCAACACCTTAATACCTGCATGGTATTCTGTTGTGAAACAGAATGTCATCCAACAGCTTGCACATGTCAGCAAAACTGCAATTACTTGCAATGGATGGACCAGCGTGGCAATGGATGGACCAGCGTGGCACAGGACCACTATCTGACAGTGACTGTTCACTACATTTACAAGGGCAGCATCCAGCAGAAAGTTCTGAGCACTGAAGCAGTTTAGGAGGCTCAGACAGGGCTAGTGGTGGCAGAGGAAATCCACAAAATTCTTGAGGAGTTCCAAGTTGACTGGAAAAGTCCTTGCTGCCACAGTACACAATGCAAGCAACTTGGATGTTGCCCTGAAAAATTTAAATTTTTTAAAAGTTGGATGCTTTGCCCACACACTCAACCTGGCAGCACAGAAGGTGTATGGCATCCAAGCTGTGACCAGGTGGTGTGCAAAGATCCGTGCAGTGGTGGTGTGGTTGAAGCACTCCACCATGAGCAAAACTGTTTTGAGAGAGAAGCAACGACTCCTCAGTAAATAGCATTAATATAATCATGATACATTTAAATATAAGAAGTTGTTTATTGGAATTCAAATGTCTGTGTTTTAGATTTGCCAGAGCATAATGTTATCCTGGATGTGAGGACTCGCTGGAATTCTCTGCACATCATGGTTGAGCGGTTTGTGGAGCAGTTCCCTGCAATCCAGGCAGCTTGCCTCGATCAAAGGCTGAGGAAGCCAACAGAGAGGGACGAATAGTTGATGAATACTTGTTTTTGTGCTATACTAAACTTGTTTGTATTTTGCAGCAAAGAGGAGCTCACAGGATGTCAGCCTTGGAGCAGTTATTTGCGGATGAAGACCGGGAACTTCTCCACACAACTATGAGCACAAGCAGTGCCCTCTCTATCACGGAGCAGGTCAAGAAAGAGATTGAGCTATCCAAAGGCATGCCAGCAATCACATCTGGACAAGACCCTGTGGCTTGGTGGTGGGGTAAGAGGGATACCCTCCCTAATTTGTCTGCCTTGTCAGAGGTGTATTTGTGCGTGCAGGCCTCCTCAACCCCCTCTGAGAGGGTTTTCTCCTGTGCTGGACATGCAATTAGCCAGGAAAGATGCCGTATATTGCCAGAAAAGGCCAATATGCTGATATTCCTGCAGAAGAATTGCAATTGAAGAATTGAAGTTATTTATATGTGCAATAACTGTTTTATAATATTTTGTTCCATATTTGTGTTATATTTATATTAAAGTGATTGTTCGGGTTATTGTTCTATTTGATATTATGGACATTTTATTTTATATTTATTTATTATTATCATATGTTTTATTTATATTGTTTAAAGATTTACAGCAACTTAATATTATGTTTCAATTTTATTTAGGAATAAAAGGGTATTGTTTTTTTGACAGTGTGTGCAGTTCATTTTTTTTAAAGTACTGGTTCGAGAACCGTTTAAGCACCGGTATCATTTAAAAAATACCGAGTAGGCACCGGTATCCGATAAAACCCAACCGATACCCAACCCTAATCCTGACTCAGCTGGGCTGCACTTTTCCAAATGTCCTCTGCCCTCAGCTTGACCAGCCTGGTCAGCCCTGCTGCTACAAAAGCTTGTATCAGCTTGGGAGATTCCAACGGGCCACTGCTAATTACAAGATTGTGAAAAAGTGGCTCTTCACCTGCACATCCATATGGCTCCTCAAGTGAAAACGACAACACAGAACTCCAGGCTTTCAGTACAGAGCGGTAAAAACCTGTTGTTCCCACGAGCTCCACACCAGTCAGGTCCACCAACAAACAAATGTCTGTAATAACCAAGTCCTCCAACTCTGTGAAGCAGGACGGCCACCATCTCTGTCCACAACTGCTGCACAGTTTATAAACGAAAGGCCACCACTCGACTGGCGATGTCTATCAGCGCCTGCCCACCTTTGTCCACCAGCAAGTGCAGAACAGCCGCCTTCAGCCAGTGGAACCCACCCCAGAAAAAAAAAATCCACCAGCTTCCTCTTTATATTCACAACCACAGAGTCTGGAGGCTGCAGGACGGTGAAACGATGCCACAAACAGGAGGCAGCCAGGGTGTTAACCACCAGAGTCCTCCCCTTATAAGACAGCTGGGGCTGGACCCAGGTCCAATGAGACAATCAAGCACTCGCCTCTTCCACAAGGCCCTCCCAGTTTTTTGTTTGGAATTGGTCACTCTCCAGGAACACACCCAGGTGCTTGAGCCCCTCTGTGCTCCACTGCAGTCCTGCTGGAAGGGTTGGTCAAGCCTGATGGTCCCACTGACCAAAGAGGAAACCCTCACACTTGGCACAGTTCACCCATGTAGATGAGGCCAGTTCATACAGGGACAATGTTTGTCCTAAAGAGTAAAAGTCTTCCTGTGATGATATGCACGCCGTGATATCATCTGCATACGCCGATATGTGAATGGGCTCCGAGATCTGCTCCACCACCAGGCCCCTCAGCCCCCTCCTGAGCTGGTGTAGGACTGGCTCAATGGCCAGCACATAAAGCATCCTAGACAGAGGACACCCCTGTCTGATGCCACTTTGCACCTCCACGGGTCGGCTCAGCCCTCTCCCAACTCTAAGGAGCACCATACCCCCCACATAGAGCGCACCAATCCATGATGTAAAAACTCTGGGGAATCCGAATGCCCGCATGGTATTGAAAAGGTACCGATGATCCACTCTGTCAAAAGCTTTCTCTTGGATCAATTGATGAAGTCCAATATCCAATTTATTGAATTTTGCGACTCTAACAATATCCCAAACTAAGAAAATGCTGTTCATGATTGTACGACCAGGTACAGAATAAGTCTGTGTGCGATGGATTACTAAATCCAAACATTTCTTCAGCCTGTAGGAAAGTGCTATCGCAAGGATTTTGTAATCTGCATATAACAGAGAGACTGGCCTCCAGTTCTTTAAATCTGTTAAGTCTCCTTTCTTTGGCAAAAGGGCAAAAACTAACAAAGTCCAAAAATTCTTATAAAAATCCGGTGGAAGCCCACTAATCCCCGGGGCCCACCCAGCGCTGAGCTACTGTATAGCAGTTGTCATCTCCTCCAGAGTAATGGTAGAGTCCAAAGTGGCTGCTTCAGACTCCTCCAGCTCTGGAAGGCCATCCAGAATATGTTGCTGACTGTCTGCATCATAATCTTTGGCCCCAAACAGTTCAGTATAGAAGTTAATGGTCTCCTACCTCAGGAGTGAAGGGTTGGCTGTGACCTCCCTGTTGGCAAGTCTCAGGTGCATAAGGTCAGTGTTTGTCTTAGTTCCCTTCTCTAAATAAAAGTACCTTGTTTGTCCATCAATGTTTGCAATGTTAGTCACCCTCGTCCTCACCAAAGCCCTCTTGGCCCTTTCATTCAAAAACTACCTCAGCACCCCCTTCCTATGTGTCCAAGCACTGGTGCCCCCCATTCCCCTAACTATTCTGTCCACCAGAGCTGCCACCTCTCTCTCCAGCTGCTCGAGATATTCCCTCTCACTTTTGTGAGTGTTTACAGAAAACTGCTGAACAAACTTTCAAATTTGACTCTTCCCCACCTCCCACCATCTCATGATATTTCCAAAGTCCTCTATTGTAAGTCTCCACTGGTCCCAAAAGTCGCCAAAAACCCCAACAAAAGCAATATCCTGTGGAAGTTTTACATTAAAGTGCCAGAAGGGGCAGCAAAGAGCCTGTCTTAGAACACAGTACTCTGTTATCACCAGATGGTGAGCTGAGAATCCAATAGGAAAAATTTGTGCTCTCGTTATTTTGTTCCTATGAGTTTGATTGGTTTAAATTCTGCCCAGACGGGCCACACTCACACTGCCCCTCCCAGCGCGGGCCACAGGATGGCGCTGCCTCCATGTGTCAACCAGGTCATTCTCTCTCATGACACTGTCCAACAGCAAAGCCACTCTAGGGTGGGGCTCGACAGTGTTTCTGTCAAGAGGGTGTGTTGTACAATTCCAGTCCCCACCCACCACTATCACAGAATCAGCTGTCGGTTCAGCGTATGTAGAAGCTGGGCCCTATGGACGGATGAGTTGTGTGCATATATGTTAATAAAAACAAAATGTGTATCTCTAATTGTGTCCTAAACCACCTGCAGTCTCCCTCCACCTCCAAGTGAGTGGCTCCGCCTAAACCCACCTGGTCTGAAACCATGACTGTCACTCCTGCAGTCACATTAGTGCTATGGCTCATGAAAAGTGGACCTGGTCACGCCCCTCTCCAGTCTGCCTAATTATCTGCTGTAGGAGGAGCACATCAATATGTTTAAGTTTCATCAGCTCCACCACAGCTGTCTGTCTTTCCTGATCTCTGCCTCCACTAATATTGAGTGGAGCTACAACCCCTGGCAAAAATTATGGAATCACTGGCCTCGTCGGATGTTCATTCAGTTGTTTAATTTTGTAGAAAAAAAGCAGATCACAGACATGACACAAAACTAAAGTCATTTCAAATGGCAACTTTCTGGCTTTAAGAAACACTGTAAGAAATCAAGAAAAAAAGATTGTGGCAGTCAGTAACGGTTACTTTTTCAGACCAAGCAGAGGAAAAAAATATGGAATCATTCAATTCTGAGGAATAAATTATGGAATCACCCTGTAAATTTCCATCCCCCAAACTAACACCTGCATCAAATCAGATCTGCTCGTTGACATTGACCCTATGTGTCTTTTTGCAAGGAATGTTTTCACAGTTTTTGCTCTATGGCAAGATGCATTATCATCTTGAAAAATGATTTCATCATCCCCAAACATCCTTTCAATTGTCCAAAATATCAACGTAAACTTGTGCATTTACTGATGATGTAATGACAGCCATCTCCCCAGTGTCTTTACCTGACATGCAGCCCCATATCATCAATGACTGTGGAAATTTACATGTTCTCTTCAGGCAGTCATCTTTATAAATCTCATTGAAACGGCACCAAACAAAAGTTCCAGCATCATCACCTTGCCCAATGCAGATTCGAGATTCATCACTGAATATGACTTTCATCCAGTCATCCACAGTCCATCATTGCTTTTCCTTAGCCCATTGTAACCTTGTTTTTTTCTGTTCAGGTGTTAATAATGGCTTTCGTTTAGCTTTTCTGTATGTAAATCCCATTTCCTTTAGGTGGTTTCTTAGTCAGTTCGGTCACAGACGTTGACTCCAGTTTCCTCCCATTCGTTCCTCATTTGTTTTGTTGTGCAATTTTCGATTTTTGAGACATATTGCTTTAAGTTTTCTGCCTTGACGCTTTGACGTCTTCCTTGGTCTACCAGTATGTTTGCCTTTAACAACCTTCCCATGTTGTTTGTATTTGGTCCAGAGTTTAGACACAGCTGACTGTGAACAACCAACATCTTTTGCAACATTGTGTGATGATTTACCCTCTTTTAAGAGTTTGATAATCCTCTCCTTTGTTTCAATTGACATCTCTCGTGTTGGAGCCATGATTCATGTCAGTCCACTTGGTGCAACAGCTCTCCAAGGTGTGATCACTCCTTTTTAGATGCAGACTAATGAGCAGATCTGATATGATGCAGGTGTTAGTTTTGGGGATGAAAATTTACAGGGTGATTCCATAATTTTTTCCTCAGAATTGAGTGATTCCATATTTTTTTCATCTTCTTGGTCTAAAAAAAGTAACTGTTACTGACTGCCACAATCTTTTTTTCTTGATTTCTTATAGTGTTTCTTAAAGCCAGAAAGTTGCATTTGACATGACTTTAGTTTTGTGTCATGTCTGTGATCTGCTTTTTTTCTACAAAATTAAACAACTGAGTGAACATCCTCCGAGGCCGGTGATTCCATAATTTTTGCCAGGGGTTGTATTCTAAGGCTCTCCGTGGAAAAAAAGAAAGAACATATAAGACACATAATACAGAGATTAAACACCAATATGCACCGGCCACAAAGAGAGAGGGAGAGAGAGAGACAGACGGAGAGAGAGGAGAGAGACACAGACAAAGAGGGAGAGGGAGAGAGAGAACCAGACAGAGAGACAGGGACAGAGTGACAGAGAGAGAGGGAGAGAAAGGCAGAGAGAGAGAGAGAGAGAGAGAACCAGACAGAGAGAGAAGGAGAGACAGGCAGAGAGAGACAGACAGAGAGGGAGAGAGAGAGAGAGAACCAGACAGAGAGACAGGGCCAGAGTGACAGAGAGAGAGGGAGAGAAAGGCAGAGAGAGAGAGAGAGAGAGAGAGAGAGAGAGAGAGAGAGAGAGAGAGAGAGAGACAGACAGAGAGAGAAGGAGAGACAGGCAGAGAGAGAGGGAGAGAGAGAGAGAGAGGGAGAGAGAGAGAGAGAGAGAGAGAGAGAGAGAGAGAGAGAGAGAGGGAGAGGGAAAGACAGACAGACAGAGACAGACAGAGAGAGAGGGACAGAGTGACAGAGAGAGAGGGAGAGACAGGCAGAGAGAGAGAGAGAGAGAGAGGGAGAGAACCAGACAGAGAGAGAAGGAGAGGGAAAGACAGACAGACAGAGGGAGAGACAGGCAGAGCGAGACAGACAGACAGAGATTGAGGGAGACAGAGAGACAGAGAGAGACAGACAGACAGACAGAGAGTGAGGGAGAGAGAGACAGACGGAGAGAGAAGGAGAGAGACACAGACATAAAGAGGGAGAGGGAGAGAGAGAACCAGACAGAGAGAGGAGGAAAGACAGACAGACAGAGACAGGCAGAGAGAGAGGGACAGAGTGACAGAGAGAGAGGGAGAGACAGGCAGAGAGAGAGAGAGAGAGAGAGAACCAGACAGAGAGAGAGGGAAAGACAGACAGACAGAGACAGGCAGAGAGAGAGGGACAGAGTGACAGAGAGAGAGGGAGAGACAGGCAGAGAGAGAGAGAGAGAGAGAACCAGACAGAGAGAGAGGGAAAGACAGACAGACAGAGACAGACAGAGAGAGAGGGACAGAGTGACAGAGAGAGAGGGAGAGACAGGCAGAGAGAGAGAGAGAGAGAACCAGACAGAGAGAGGAGAGGGAAAGACAGACAGACAGAGGGAGAGACAGGCAGACAGAGATTGAGACAGACAGAACCAGACAGAGAGAGGAGAGGGAAAGACAGACAGACAGAGGGAGAGACAGGCAGACAAGAGATTGAGAGAGACAGAGAGAGACAGACAGACAGAGATTGAGGGAGACAGAGAGACAGACAGAGTGAGGGAGAGAGAGACAGAGACAGACAGAGAGAATAGAATTTTAAAGCACAGCTTTATTTACAACAATTGAGCTACATCACTTCCATCGTGTTTTTTTTTTATGTCCACGTCCACCAATATGGAGTCAACCGACAGGCGTCAGAAATGGAGCACCAAGCTCCCTTTTTACACAGACGAGAGAACGTCATTTATGCACCATGTGTCTCTGAAGGTGCCCACATTATCAGTAAGAGCATAAAACTGGAATTCCACGCTGATCCGGGCTGCCGAGTTCCTTCAGCATAAACTCAGGGTCCACTGACCGCTGAGCTAAAACACAGTTTTTTCTGAGTCTTCCAGATGACTAACTTGTCAAGTCCACAAAGCAGGTTAATTAAAACATGCAATTTCTGAGATTGTGTGTGATATTTTGGACAAAAGATAAACAAGTCCATAGTGAACGACAAACCAAGCCCACAAAACCAAACAACCCAAACAGCCCTGACAACTAGTGACACTGTGCAAAAACATGGTGAACAGTTTCCTTAAGTGGACAAAAAGGACACGCCCCATCAACCCATGGATCCAGGTGTGTCAGATACCTGTTTGTAGCCAGAAGCCCGTGTACAATCCTCCACTGGAGGTCATCCGTTTGTTTGTCTACTGGGGGCTTGTACAGGCTTCACCAGCACCCCACAGGAGACAAGGTAGCAACAAAAAACTTGGATCACTTCAACACCGCCAACTCTGCCAAAAAGCGTAAGTGTGACACTTTGACACAGGTGTAATACAGAGCCTTTTTACCAGCACTCTCAAACTCTCCCAAAGCAGGTGTCCTGAAAGACAGGAGAGCCCCCTGCTCCTCCCGACATGCCCCCACAGCAGGCGAGACAGTCAGAGAGGGGAACACGTACTCACATTCATCATCCCACTGGTCAGACAGAGTACGGTTCTCAGTAAATGCTCTGTGGGGCCCTGGTAGGGAAGCACAAACCTCCTCCACCACCCTGAGCAGCATCCTGGAGGACTGAACTCCCACAGACTCCGCCAGCCTCACAACAGAAGTGCGCAGTCGATGGCCCAATTTGGTGCACCCCGCCTCCCTCAGGCAGGACCGCAGAGTGGCAGATGACAACCCAGGAGAGCTAACAGAGTCATTGAAGAAGAGAGGCTCCTCAAACAGCCACATCCGTGGCATGCCTACATTGTCCCTGTGCACAGCAAGGACCTGCCATGCCTGGAGAACCCACAGGTATAAAGCCGAGGTGTGCGTCGCAATGGCCAGCCCCTGTCCTCCTTCATGAAGTGGCATGTCCAACACAGGAGGTCTAATCCAGTGATGGCTTGACCAGAAAAGTAAACCAGTAACCACTGCAACTGCTCAATAATGTGGTGGAAGGAGGACAGACAGTTTGTGCAACAGCACCGACGCGACCAAGTTATTAGCGACCAGAACTTGCCCCCTATAGGACATCTGGGGCAGCAACCATTGCCATTTGGACAGTCAGGCACACCTTCTACACCAAGTCCTCCCAATTCCTCTGATGATACCCATCCATCCCCAGAAACATACCCAGGATTTTCAAAACTTCCACTCCCCACGACAGACCATGTGGTAGACAGGGAGCAGCCCCTTCCTGCCACCTCCCCATCAGGACAGCCTCACTCTTCTCCCAGTCCACTCTTGCAGAGATTCCCATCTCATAGAGCCGTAAAATGTTTAATAACCCATCAACATCCGCCTGACTCGTGACAAAAACCGTGGTGTCATCTGCATAAAGAGAGCGCACCAGGGGAGAAGACAGTTGAAAACGTGGCAAAACAAGGCTAGACAGCTTGGTCCTGATGCGACACAGGAGTGGCTAAATGGCTAAACAGTACAGCTGACCTGCGATGGGGCAGCCCTGTCTTATACTCCGTGTTACAGGAGGAATAAGTCAGGGCAGCTCAACTCTCCCCCAACCTTAACCAAACATGAAACCCCAGTATACAAAACCCCAACAAATGAAAGAAACCCCTCACCAAAGTCATACGCCCTCAAAGTGGAAAACAATAACCCGTGATGAACCCGGTCAAACGCCTTCTCCCGATCCAGTGACACAAACCCACAAACCAAATCCCTCATCAAAAAAAGGTTGTCCATAATAGTCCTACTGGGCACCCAATAGGACTGGTTTCAAAATTTTTTTTTTCAATCTTTTTTTTTTTTAAAGATTACAAAACTTTTGGCCTGGATTTAGCTCCATAGAAGTGTTCAAAAAAATCCACTGGGAGTCTGTTTATCCCTGGAGCTTTACCGGATGCCATCTGCAGCACCGCCACTGCCAGCATGATGGGGTGACCAAGGCCTCTTGCTCCAAGGCCACCAGCCGGGGGAGATCTCTCAGAAGGTCAGCCGCACAGCCCTGTCACAATACACAGCACCGTAGAAAGCTGAGTAGAAGTCCATAGCATGTCTCTGCATGTCTCCCAAGCACAAAGAGTTCTTCGGTAACGTCTCGCCCGGGTCTTTGAAACCATTGTCCCAGAACATTAAAAAGAGAGAGTCTCCTCTGCCAAGCAGAAGTCACACTGACTGCTTGAGCCTTGGTCAAAGTGGGCCACATGTCTGTTCGTAGCCACAACCCCATACACCACTCTCCACTCTAGATCAGCACAACGTTTCTTGATAGGAGGGCAGTACAGGGACCTCCAGCTGCCTTTGGGAGACACCCCCGGGGCCAAAACACCCGACCACCCCGACTCCGCAGTGGCAGCCAACTTGGTTCTGTGGCGGACTTTAGTGACCACCATGCCACCATGTATATGTCCTTCTTTTCCACTATAGCCATATCCAACAAACCTGGGAAAGGCGACAATATTCCTGTTGGCTCTGGCTGTGCTCCTACGGCCCACACAAACAGTGAAGGGAATGGCACGGGATGGACCAGCGGACAGAGTCTGTGAATTTCCAGGGCTTCTCTGAAGTGTGGCGGGAGCCCACTCCATACCTCCATCACTCGCTGAGACCTGATCCCAGTCTCACACATATCCGGCCACACCCCAGTCCAGTCACGAGCGGTTCTGCTATCAGGGGCCAACTGAAAATCCACGGTGCTTCGGTATCGCTTCGTCTAGGCAGGATTCTGACTTAGAGGCGTTCAGTCATAATCCCACAGATGGTAGCTTCACACCATTGGCTCCTCAGCCAAGCACATACACCATGCTCACCTTTTATTGGAGTGCCATGTCCTCATGAACTGCATCACGGTGTGGTTCGTGAGCTGTACAGCTGCTGAGAGGAGGGCCCTGCATAGGGTGGTGAAAGCAGCCCAGCGCATTATTGGGATGGAGCTTCCTCACCTTGACACGCTCTATGCTAGCAGACTGAGGAAGAAAGCTAGAGACATTGCAATGGACACAACACATCCCGGGAACTCCTTGTTCAAACCGCTACCGTCTGGGAAGCGGTTCAGAGCAATAAAGGCCAGCACAAATCACCTGAGAGACAGCTTTTACCCTAGACGCATGGTCTCAATCACAACCCATCCCCCTGCTCGGACATGAAAAACACACAGCTTACAAACTGTGGGTGGAACTATATGGACTAAGATTTAAGCTATACGCTATACTTGCCGTCCTCACCTGGAATTCTGCACAGTGAACTGCTGCTTTAGGTATTCACACCAAGCATTGTGCATACCTTTATATCTGCATATTATATTGTGTATAATTTATATTTTAATATTTTTATAAGGAGGAGTTAAGGGAAATTTCATTATACATTGTATAATGACAAAGTGATTCTGACTCTGAACTGCTTTAAAAATGGACAAACTTATGTCCACCAAGGACATAATATAATCATCTGCATTTATTTATTTGTCTGTCTGTCCATCTGTTAGCAGGATTACGTCAAAACTACTGCACAAATTGACAAAATTTTCCACTATAGATACATAGCCATGGAAGAAACCATTAAATTTTGGAGGTGATCCGGATCCAGATTCTGGATCAAGATTCACTTTATATAGGCTTATATAGGATTACGTCAAAACTACTACGCAGATTCTCACCACATTTTCACCACTGATACATACTGCGCCGTGAAAGAGTCCACTGAATTTTGGAGGTGATCCGGATCTGGATGGGCGGATGTCAGAAATCGCTGCTTGCGCTTGATTATTTTATTCCACTTTGCATAGGACCCATCATGTGGTGAAAATGGCCCATTACTTCAGGCACTGAGGGGCCATTAAATCATTCCACCCTTTTGAAATATGAATCACTGATTTACGGTATTTTATTTAATATTTTCACATTTCAATTCCGATACTTAATATTCTTAAGAACTGAAAGTTCATTTATCTTTTAAAGGATGTACTTACATTTTTATGCTATATTATCATTGCATCAAATGGTCTTGAAATGACATCTATAAGATGGTGATATTGCAGTTTATCTTGAAATTTTCTGAGGCAATATCTCAGCAAAATTTATTATGACAGGCCTAGCAATGTAAAAAATAAATAAATAAAATAAATCCCATTTACAATGTCTTGAAATTCTTAAGTGCCGTGTCACACTTCGCACGGATGAAGCTGAATCAGGCCAAATGGGGAAAAAAGCCAAATATCGAGACACAGTCGGGAGGGACAGATGTTTCAACAGCCATGTACGAATGCCGGTCAAATACTTAGCATGTGGGTGGAACACTCCTCAACTGAGTCGTGCGCAGTCTGTGTGAATGCCACGAATGCAGTCCAAATGTTCAAATGTTGTCTGTACACAGTACGAATACTCAGACTACTGTCAGATTGCAGTTGGCGGCAGTTTCCTTGCTTGCGAGGATAGTTGGAAGGCCTTTTTTTTTTTTAAGTTTATTTTCTACAAGCCCTCTGGTGGCTGAAAAGTCCGATGCGGGATGCACAAGACCTGTTACACTTGGGGCAAATGAACACTTGAGTAGGCTGGGCTTGTGCTGCTGCCCGCTCTTTCTGTCTTTGATGCTTCTGGCGTGAGGCCTCACTTCTTTCTGCCTCAAACTTCAGGCTGGCGGATTTGATGCTGGAACGCCAGCTGAGTCTATCTGTAGCTAGATGCTGCCATGACTGATGCTGAATTCCTGCAAGGGAGAGCTGTTTCTTCAGCTGGTCCTTATAGCGCTTTTTGGGGGCCCCTTGGTTTCGTCTCCCTTCCTTGAGCTTGCCAAAGAGAATTAATTTCGGCATGCGTGTATCATCCATCCTGGCTACGTGACCTGCCCAACGAAGCTGTTGTTTGAGTATAATAGACTCCATGCTGGGCAATTTGGCTCTGGTAAGGATATCCTCATTTGAGACGTAGTCCTGCCACTTGATCCCGAAGATGTTTCGGAGACAACGTTGATGAAAGCGTTCCAGTAATCTGATCTGCTGGCGATACAGAACCCAGGTTTCAGCTCCATACAGGAGGGTAGGGACCACAATGGATCTGTAGACCTGCAATTTTGTGGAAAGGCGCAGTGCATGATTCTGCCAGACTTTCTTTGAGAGTCGACCAAAAGAACTGCTGGCCTTGGCAAGGCGACTGTCTAGGTCCTTGGCAACAGATGCGTCGTTTGAGATAACACTACCGAGATAAGTGAAGTGCTCTACTGCATTCAGGTTGGTACCCTCAATGTTGATTTGGGGTGGGGTATATGCTGTATGGGGGACCGGTTGATATAGCACTTCTGTCTTTCTCAGGCTGATGGTGAGGCCGAAGGCTCTTGCTGCTTCAGCAAAACAGTTGACAATGTGCTGCAAGGCTTGCTCCGTATGGGCGATGAGGGCGCAGTCATCTGCGAAGAGCAGCTCCATGATTAGCTGTTCTGTGATCTTAGTGTGGGACAGAAGGCGCCGCAAGTTAAACAGACTTCCGTCGGTTCTGAAGCGGATATAGATGCCGTCTGTCAAGTCTTCTTTGGCCTCATGAAGCATCATGCTGAAGAAGATGGAGAACAGAGTGGGCGCGAGGATGCAACCTTGTTTGACACTATTTGAGATGGGGAAGCTGCCGGACAGAGTCCCGTTGTACTTCACTTGTCCCATCTGGCCTTCATGCAGCTGGCGGATGATGGTGAGGAGCTTTGGAGGGCAGCCAAGGCGTGCAAGAATCTTCCACAATCCTCACGACTGACCGTGTCAAAAGCCTTGGTTAGGTCTATGAAGGCTGCATAAAGGGCCATGTTCTGTTCTCTGCACTTCTCCTGGATCTGTCTCAGGACGAAGATCATGTCGGTGGTTCCCCTGTTGGCCCGAAATCCGCACTGACTCTCGGGAGTCTTTTCATGCGCTATGGTAGGGGTAAGCCTGTTGAGCAGCACTCGAGCCAAAATCTTACCTGCTATTGAGAGGAGAGTGATGCCCCGGTATTTAGAACTGTCGGACTTGTCGCCCTTGTTCTTGTACAGGGAGACAATGACCGCATCCCGAAGGTCATGTGGAACCATTTCCTTTTCCCAGCAACTGGAGAAGAGAATCTGAAGCTTGTCGAGGACTGCCTCACCTCCATTTTGGTACACCTCTGCTGGGATGCCATCTATGCCAGGAGACTTCCCTAGATTCAGCTGCGTGGTAGCCTTTCGGATCTCTTCAAGTGTTGGGGGGTCATCAAGTTCCCATTTCACCTCCACCTGGGGAATCTTCTCGATTGATGACTCTTGCACAGTGCGCTTGTCACTGAAGAGGCTTTCAAAGTGTTCTGACCAACGCTGCATTATGGTTTCCTTGTCCATCAGAAGGGTGGAGCCATCTGAGGAGCGCAGGGGTGCTTGCACTTGATGTGCTGGCCCATGGATGGTCTTAAGGGCTTCATAAAAGGAGCGCATGTCTCCAGCATCGGCATGTTGTTGTGTCTTCTCCGCAAAAGCTAGCCACCAGTCGTTCTGCAGTATGCGGAGCTTGCTTTGCAGTGTGGAGCAGGCACTTCTGTAAGCTGTCTTGGCAGAGTGGTCATCAGGTTTAGCTAAAAGAGTCTTGTGGCATGCACGTTTCTTTTGTAGTAGTTCCTGGATCTGTGCATCAGACTCATCAAACCAGTCTTTATTTTTCCTGGATGAGAAGCCCACTACTTCTACTGCCGTCTCCTGAAGGATGGTCTTTAATCTCATCCACTGTTGTTCAGGGTCATCAGGCAGGCCTTCTTCTCCACCCAGTCTCTCTTCTAGTTTGGCCTGGAACTCCATTTTTGTGTCTATGTCTTGCAGCTTGTGGACTTGTAGCTTCTTAAACTGTGGGCCTTTCTTCTAAGGAGGGGGCTTGAAAGTGAAAGCAATCTTGGAACGGACCAAGCGATGATCAGCGCTAGGCATCACCCTGGTATGTAGTACGTCTCTTCTATCACGCTGTCGTGTCAGAACGTAGTCCAGAAGGTGCCAGTGTTTGGAGCGTGGGTGTCTCCAGGTTGCTTTGAATCTCTCTTTCTGTTGGAACAGGCTGTTGGTGATCGTCAAGTCATGTGCAGAGCAGAACTCCAGCAGCAGGCGGCCATTGTCGTTACAGCTGCCTATGCCATGTTTCCCTAGCACGTCCTTCCATACATCAGAGTCGCGGCCCACTCTGACGTTGAAATCTCCCATGATGAGGAGCTTGTCCTGGGTGTCGACGCGCTGTAGAAGGTTGTGCAGATCGCCATAGAAAGCCTCCTTAACTCTGATGTCGGCCTGCATGGTTGGGGCATACACACTAACAACAGTGGCAAAATCCTTGTTGTTGATGGGGAGCCGGAGTGACATGAGTTGGTCAGAATGTCCAACTGGCAAACTGTGTAACCTATGTGCTATGGCGCTCTTAATCATGAACCCGACCCCTGAGAGTCGACGATCTTCTTTAGCCTTCCCTGACCAGAACAGTGTGTAGCCTGTGTCTTCCTCGGTGAGTGACCCTTGGTCTGCAAAGCGCACCTCGCTGAGTGCAGCAATATCTATGTTAAGCCTTGCTAGCTCTTTGGCGACTAAGGCTGAGTGTCTTCGAGGAGGATCGCTATTGTCTGAGTCCATCATTGTGCATACATTCCAGCACGCAATTTTCAGGTTCTTTGTTTTTCTTTTCGCACCGCGTGTAGTGATGCCCGTTGGCAGCGGTGAGCCAACCGGGTCTAGTGAGACAAGCCATGTTTAGACCACCTTTTCTAGGTCTGTCTCCATGTGGAGCAAGCAGGGCTATCCCTAAACAGGGCTGCTTGGTCACCCAGGGCCCTGCCGGATGATGCTGTTGTCTCGGGTCAGCAATCAAACGACCATAGCTCCTGAGCCGCCTGCATGCAGGATCGAGACTGCAGCTCCCAGTGCCATCATGCACCTGCTGTTTTCGCCTCTTCCCATCACTGCAGGGCTTTCCTTCCCGCCTGCGCTCGTTGCTTAAAGTGGGGATCAGCTTGCGCACACCAATTCCACTCTTTAGGCAAGGTGGCACTCCACAGTGGTACAGACAAGCTGAGACGGCTGTGGTGACCACCAGGCTGTAGGTTTTACATCAGAGTGACCTTCTCCTAGCCTCTGGCTAAAGAACCTTCCTCGGAGGCACGGGGGCAGTAACCCAGGCTGGGGATTTAACATCAGGGTTTTCCTTCCCCTAGGTGGACCGCCTTAACAGGGCTAATGAGTCCCATCTACCCACTGCTATAACCCAGTCAGCTGGGAGGCTCGTGATGGCGGGAGCGCCTAGATCCCGTATAGGTCATGGACCTACCACTGCCATACTTGAATAAACAATATCTGTGTTGTAAAACAACAAAAACACAAAGCCAACCTAGTCAAAACCAAAGTGAGTGCAGCTCCAGGAAAACCTACCTGAAACAATCTAAAACTGAAAATAAATCTGACTCAATCTAAACCAAAAACAATTCATCTAGCGCAACGTAACTATAGTTTGTAAGCTAACAAACGGAATATCAAATCAAATCAAATTTATTTATTTATTTATATAGCGCCAAGTCACAACAAACAGTCGCCCCAAGGCGCTTTATATTGTAAGGCAAGAGCCATACAACAATTACAGAAAATTGATTGACAGATTGCAGTAACAATAGGAAAAATGCACATTGACAGCTGTACAGGTGTGGTTTGAGTGCCACTCGAGGTCTGGGTGGAAGACAAGAAAGGGGAGGAGCATGGCAGAGCGAGTGCTGTGGTCCACTATCTTTTGATTTGCCATGTCACCCTGCTGGATTTCGAATGACATCCAACCTATGAACTGATGACATCTAACCCAGGATCCACCAACAACTGCATCACTCTAGTGCACGTACAGTAGTGTTCAGAATAATAGTAGTGCTATATGACGGGGGAAGGTGATAGTCTAGTGGTTAAGGTGTTGGGCTTGAGTCCAGAAGATCATGGGTTCAAATCCCCGCCTGACTGGAAAATCACTAAGGGCCCTTGGGCAAGGCCTTTAATCCCCTATTGCTCCCGGTGTGCAGTGAGCGCCTTGTATGGCAGCACCCTGACATCGGGGTGAATGTGAGGCATTATTGTAAAGCGCTTTGAGCGTCTGATACAGATGGAAAAGCGCTATATAAATGCAGTCCATTTACCATTTATTTATGTGACTAAAAAGATTAATCCAGGTTTTGAGTATATTTCTTATTGTTACATGGGAAACAAGGTACCAGCAGATTCAGTAGATTCTCACAAATCCAACAAGACCAAGCATTCATGATATGCACACTCTTAAGGCTATGAAATTGGGCTATTAGTTAAAAAAAAAAGTAGAAAAGGGGGTGTTCACAATAATAGTAGTGTGGCATTCAGTCAGTGAGTTCGTCAATTTTGTGGAACAAACAGGTGTGAATCAGGTGTCCCCTATTTAAGGATGAAGCCAGCACCTGTTGAACATGCTTTTCTCTTTGAAAGCCTGAGGAAAATGGGACATTCAAGACATTGTTCAGAAGAACAGCGCAGTTTGATTAAAAAGTTGATTGGAGAGGGGGAAACTTATACACAGGTGTAAAAATTTATAGGCTGTTCATCTACAATGATCTCCAATGCTTTAAAATGGACAAAAAAAAAAAAACAGACGCGTGGAAGAAAACGGAGAACAACCATCAAAATGGATAGAAGAATAACCAGAATGGCAAAGGCTCACCCATTGATCAGCTCCAGGATGATCAAAGACAGTCTGGAGTTACCTGTAAGTGCTGTGACAGTTAGAAGATGCCTGTGTGAAGCTAATTTATTGGCAAGAATCCCCCGCAAAGTCCCTCTGTTAAATAAAAGACATGTGCAGAAGAGGTTACAATTTGCCAAAGAACACATCAACTGGCCTAAAGAGAAATGGAGGAATATTTTGTGGACTCATGAGAGTAAAATTGCTCTTTTTGGGTCCAAGGGCCGCAGACAGTTTGTGAGACGACCCCCAAACTCTGAATTCAAGCCACAGTTCACAGTGAAGACAGTGAAGCACGGTGGTGCAAGCATCATGATAAGGGCATGTTTCTCCTACTATGGTGTTGGGCCTATATATCGCATACCAGGTATCATGGATCAGTTTGGATATGTCAAAATACTTGAGGTCATGTTGCCTTATGCTGAAGAGGACATGCCCTTGAAATGGGTGTTTCAACAAGACAATGACCCCAAGCACACTAGTAAACGAGCAAAATCTTGGTTCCAAACCAACAAAATTAATGCTTTGGAGTGGCCTGCCCAATTCTGAAGCAAAACCAAGAAATGTGAATGAATTGTGGAATGTTGTTAAAGAATCTTGGAGTGGAATAACAGCTGAAAGGTGCCACAAGTTGGTTGACTCCATGCCTCGCAGATATGGAGAAATCATGAAAAACTGTAGTTATACAACTAAATACTAGTTTAGTGATTCACAGGATTGCTAAAAAAGCAGTTTGAACATAATAGTTTTGAGTTTGTAGCATCAACAGCAGATGCTACTATTATTGTGAACACCCCCTTTACTACTTTTTTTTACTAATAGCCCAATTTCATAGCCTTCAGAGTGTGCATATCATGAATGCTTGGTCTTGTTGGATTTGTGAGAATCTACTGAATCTACTGGTACCTTGTTTCCCATGTAACAATAACAAATATACTCAAAACCTGGATTAATCTTTTTATTCACATAGCACTACTATTATTCTGAACACTACTGTATACGTGTGTTGTCAGTTCATTACAGCCATCAGATCACTGACACGCACACTTGTTATTACTGGTGCGGCAGTTATAGCCAACAGCTTGCAATGATGCATCACAGAAAACGTTCCCATGAAATTAAAAAAAAAAGCTTTTCTGAAGTGTTCCTGAGCCCATGCGGTAAGATGCTTTACACAATGATGTCGGTTTTTAATGCAGTGCCGCCTGAGGGATCAAAGGTCATGGGCATTCAATGTTGGTTTTCAGCCTTGCTGCTTACGTGTAGAAAGTTCTCCAGATTCTCTGAATCTTCTGATTATATTATGGACTGTCGATGATGGAATCCCTAAATTCCTTGCAATTGAACATTGAGAAATATTGTTCTTAAAATGTTGGACTATTTTTTCACATTAAATATCTTGTCTTTGTGGTGTATTCAATTGAATATAGGTTGAAGAGGATTTGCAAATCATTGTATTCTGATTTTATTTACATTTCACACAATGTCCCAACTTCATTGGAATTGGTGTTTCTAAAAAAAAAACAACAAAAAAAAACACTAAATTCAGCACTGAACACTTGCTACTGAACACTGATCTCAAAAATGACCCAGGCAACTGGCAAAAAAGCAGAAATCCACCAAAAAGCAGAGATTTTTCATCCCTGATCACAATATTTCCTTTGCGCATCCCAAATGGGATGCACTTTGGTGCTGTTTGGGACATGCCGGCAGGATCTGACGTGCCTGCCCGTGGCGAATACCTCTTGAGCACAATCAGACTGTTCTAAATGCTGTTTTGATGCCATGAGAATATTTAGAAATCGGTCAGAATGCAGTTAGAAGCCACCTTGACTGCCGTTCGATATTTTCTCATCTCGAACTCACCCCAAAAGTAGAGAGCATGTGCTCTGCATTTGGGCTGCCTCACAAGTGTGTCCGACTGGTTTGAGTGCACTCAGAGTGCTGTCAGAGGTTTTCCATTGCACCTCAACTTTGCTTGAATTTAGGTCAAATTTTCATTCGGATGGCATTCGGGCTCATTCAGCCTCAAGTATGATGGGTGTATAAGACTTTTGAAAGACTGATTAAAGATATTTTAAAACTAATTAAGGCCTTATTTTTAGGTTCATGAATTCAATGCCTTTAGGACTTTTTGAGGATCTGCAGAAATTCTGCATTACTGACACAGACTGCATATAATGACAAAACACCCCAAGTCTGGGGAGCATTGTGAGCAGATCCAGTGAGTTGGGGATGGCAGAGGGATCACCTGAGCCGGAGGCGAAACTGTGATTTTTATTACAACTGCAACAAAATTAACACAGTCATAACTTTAAAATCAATTCACCACAACAGTAATGATGGAGACAAAGCATGAGATCTTGTTGAAGTCAACATTAAACCAGACATTCTTCATTACCTGCCACGGTCGTTGAGTGCAAACACCAGTAAGAAACCCTCTCCTGAGCGCATGTACTGCTCCCTCATGGCCCCAAACTCCTCCTGACCGGCAGTGTCCAAGACTGACACACACACACACACACACACAAAAGCATAACATTATGTCTCGCATACAAAGTTAGTGCTGGTGAGACACAAACAGTCAATGCAGGTGTGTCCTGTGGATTGTACCACCAGCATTTAGCAAACATCCATCCTGTCCAATGTATGAATGTAGGACTTACTGTCTGTAGGTCTTACTGTCTACTGTCTGCAGGTTTTTACTATATGTAGGACTTACTGTATATAGGTCTTACTGTCTGTAGGATGTACCATCTACTGTCTGTACATCTTTACAGTCTGTATTGGTCTTTACTGTCTGTCAGTCTTACTGTTTAGTCTATAGGTCTTTACAGTCTGTCTTTACTGTCTAAAGGTGACACTGTATACTGTCTGTAGGTGTTTTTGCGGTCTGAAGATTTTACCGTCTACTGTTTATAGGTGTTTACTATCTGTAGGTCTTACTGTGTACTGTCTGTAGGTCTTAATGTTTACTTTCTGTAGGACTTTACTGTCTGTGGTCTTACTGTTTACCGTTTACTCTCTGTTGGACTTTACTGTCTGTAGGTCTTACTGCTTACTCTCTGTTGGTCTATACTGTCTGAAGGATGTACTGTCTACTCTCTGTAGGTCTTTACTGTCCGTCGGTCTTACTGTTTACTCTCTGTAGGTCTTTCCTATCTGTTGTCTGTATGTCTTTACTCTCTGTAGGTCTTTACTATCAAAAGGTTTGTCTTACGGTTTACTCTACGTGGGTCTTTAATGTCTGTCGGTCTTACTGTTTACTCTAGGTATTACTGTCTGTTGTCTATAGATCTTTAACCCTCTGGGGTCTGAGGGCATTTTTTGGACAGTTCACTCACCTGGCATAAATGTTTTATTATTGCTGTTAACAGCTCTCCCTGCATCCCACAATCATGTATGTCTCTTTTTTCAGGACAACCTGTGTTTTCATAATATATATGCTTTTGTTGTGTTTTATAAGTGTAATAAAGGTTTACAATCAAAAATAAGAAAGGAATAAGTAAAGCGGGAAATAATTTTCCACACACATTTATTCAAAACACACAGCAAACTATAATAAACAACTGTTTTGACACTTTATAAAGGTAATTTGAGGTCTTGTGTGAAAGACTGTACAACAAAAAGGTTCAAACAATAAACAAATGCTCATTTTGAAAAATATATACTAAATGGTCTATGCGTTTTGTTTTGTTTTTGTCTTCATCTCAAAGCAATTTCTGTCTGCTATTACACAAAGGTTACATTACAAACTTCTACCTCTACTGTGTTTTGGAGTGTTCTGTGCAGTACACTTTGGCCCACTTTGACTCCTTACAGTCTGAGGAGCGGGCCTCCCCCTCGCTCCATTCATATGGTAAACAGTGCTTTACGCCAAGAAACAACAGAGTCATCCAGTAACATTCACATGCAAATTAGTGGAGCAATCCTGATAGTTACACACTCTTTGTTTGAGCACGTGAGATTGTCATCAGAGGCTCTCCGTCTGCGTTCACTGATCGCTGTGCGTAATGGCGCAGGGTGCATTTGGAGTCCAATAGTATGTACTCACTGGAGTACCCAGGGGGCTATTCAAATGGGCCAACTAGTAATATATCACGCCTGAAAATGATCTTTGGCTTTTCACGTGTGGTAAATCTGCCCTACGACTGGATTTTGGAAAACCATGTGACGGTGAACCAATTCCGACTGGACACTGACATTGCACACGTCATCACACAGCTTCTATGAGGAGTACAAAGATGGACGATGGCTAGCTCAAAAGTCCGCAGAGTTAATTTTTCAGCAAAAAAAAAGTAAGTTTCTATCTCATTATCATTAAAAAGTTATTTATAATTTAGTAAAGCTTGGTCTTAGCCGTCGTATATGACGGCGTCGGCCCCAGAGAGTCAATGTCTGTTGGTCTTACTGTTTACTGTCTGTAGGTCTTTACTGTCTAAAGTTGTCACTGTCTACTGTCTGTTTTACTGTCTGAAGGTGTTACTGTTTATAGGTCTTTACTCTCTGTAGACCTTACTGTTTATTATCTGTAAGTCTTACTGTTTACTCTCTGTAGGACTTTATTGTCTGTGGTCTTACTGTTTACTGGCTGTAGGTCTGTCCTGTCTGTCTGTAGGTCTTTAGTCTCTGTAGGTCCTACTGTTTACTTTCTATGGGTTTTTAATGTCTGTAGGTCTTTACTGTCTGCTGTCTGTAGGTCCTTAGTGTATGTCGGGCTTACTGTTTACTCTATAGGTCTTCACTGTCTGTAGGCCTTACAGTTTACTCTCTGTAGGTCTTTACTGTCTGTGGTCTTACGGTTTACCGTCTGAAGGTGTTTACTGTCTGTAGGTCTTGTTTACTCTCTGAATGTCTTTACTCTATGTAGGTATTTACTGTCTGTAGGTCTTGTTTACTCTCTGAATGTCTTCACTCTATGTAGGTATTTACTGTCTGTAGGTCTTTCTGTTTGTACTCTGAAGGTCTTCACTCTGTGTAGGTATTTACTGTCTGTAGGTCTTTCTGTTTGTACTCTGAAGGTCTTCACTGTCTGTTGTCTGTAGGTCTTCACTGTTTATTGTCTGTAGGTCTATAATGTATGTTGGTCTTACTGTTTACTCTCTAGGTCTTACTGTCTATAGGTCTTTACTGTCTGTTGTCTGCAGGTGTTTATTTACTGTCTGTAGTTCTTTACCGTTTACTGTCTGTAGGTATTTGACTCTCTGAAGGTCCTTACTCTGTAGGTCTTACTGTTTACATTCTGTAGGTCTTTACTGTCTGTAGGTCTTACTGTTTGTAGCTGTCCGTTTACTCTCTGTAGGTCCTTAATGTCTGTCAGTCTCACTGTTTACTCTATAGGTTTTTGCTGTCAGAAGGTGTACAGGTCTTATGGACCTTTCACACTGAACACGTCGGAAGCGTCAAATGCGTCAAAAATCGGTCTAAAAAGCATTATTTTCAATGAAACGCGTTGCTTTTTAGATGCGTCAGAAATGTCGCATCAAAAGTCGAGCTGAAGCGATGCTTCTGACGGGAGCGCGCATTGCTGCTTGTCGGCAGGCTGACGCGGTCAAAGTTCAACCCAATCCAACTTTCGACGCTCTGAGCTGTGACGTAGCTTCGCGCTGTCCAACAGGAACGACGTGTCGGGCCAAAACACGGAAGACTAGTGGCAGAAACCACTGATGTCTACAAAACAGAAACGTGTCACAGGACTGCTCATCTATAGAGCAGTTTTCTGAAGAAAAATCCTTGGAAATGTTTTTGTTGTTGTTGTTTGTTACCTCAAAATTTCTGATTACTGTTAAAAAAAAAGTTTAGAACACTAATTAAAATAGCTAAATAAATCAATAAATGGTTCTTTAGAAACCTTTCATCTGTAAATTAAAACCACCTGTTTTTTCAGATTAGATCATTTCTTGTTTAACATAAGGAACGTTGGACATTTATATTTAGACAAATAAAGTAACGTGGAAATTTGTAATTTTTTTTTAAAGTCTGGTAGATTATCTCATTTCAACCAGAAAAACAGACACTGTAAATAAATACAAATGTTTATTATAAATGCAACAGGAAATAATTTAACAATGACTGCAGTGTGATTGTAAAGTAGGATTTCTGTGACATAAACCTCATGATTAATTTTTTATAGTCATTTCAACTTGTAATTATGTCAAAATATGTAATTGCCTTTAATGTTGTTATCAGGCCAGAGTCATTTCTAAAATATGAATTTGAGCACAATAAGTGGAGAGCTTCTACTGGTGCAAATGTCTTTCATGGACATTTTTAATGATTCATTCATTTATTGTTAAAATATAAAATGAAACAGCTTTTTAAAAAATAATAAAATAGTGGTTGTTGAAAGAGCCTTTATTTAGAAGCAGGTGATGTTCTGCTGGATTCTCTGGACCAGATGAAGGTCTCTTCTGCAGCTTTGAACTCTGGTGGTGTTGCTGAACAGCAGAGATGTTTTCTTTCGACTGGACTTTGTGGTGTTCAGCTCATCAATGGAAGTTTGGTTGTCTGCACAGCAAATGTTCCTGATTAGGACAAATAAAAATATGTCTTAAAATATAAAGAAATACTAAACAGTTTATAAAATAAAAAAAAAAGATGGAAAAAAACACCCGAAAAAAAAAACAGTTATATAAAGTTGAGCTTTTGTGGTCTCTGAAAAAAGCTGTAGCTTTATTTGGTAAAAATAAAAAAGACTGAACCATTTACAAATTAAATCGTTCACTCAGATCAACTGTGTTAAAAGGCTAAGCTAACGTTAGCCGATCATTAAACCTTCACAGCAGTTCAGTAAACGTCACGTTTTATTTTAATATTATTCTCACCTCGATAAAGCTGCAGAACTAAACTCCATTGGTCAAACTGGGACTTCGCATATATACAAAAAGTGGGAGATTTCAGACTGAGTGGGTTTACTCCATCACCCCGGCTGCCTGCCTCGCTCTGCCCAGGAATGATGCCCCAAGTCCTGGCTTCTCTGTGTGGGTCGGCCCGCTGTCGCGGTTCGATCAATATCCCACCAAGTCGTCAGTCCTCCCTCGGTTGGCGTCACTCTGAAAAGTAGCTGAAAAAAGCTTCTCCCAGCAGGGTGATGGGAAAATCCTTCTACTGCTGGTTTTTAAAACTTTTTTTGTGGTTCAGATGACGCAAATTCAAGATGGCGATCGCTGAACTTTTGTCAGATTGTGGAAACAGCCAGAGTGTGACGTAGCAATCTCCGCCCCCTTGCCACTTCCGAAGCGAAGCGTCTGAAGTCACGACGCATTGGAAACGCATCGGCCTGACGTTACCACGCGTTGGAAAGCTTTGACGGATTGGCCTGACGCTTTCAGTGTGAAAGGCCCATCACTGTTAACTCTCTGTAGGTCTTTACTGCCTGTTAGTCTTACTGTTTACACTGTAGGTTTTTACTGTCTAAAGGTGTCTCTGTCTCTTGTCTGTATGTGTTTTTGCTGTCTGAAGGTGTTACTGTCTATAGGTCTTTACTATAGGCCTTGCTGTTTACACTCTGTAGGTCTTTACTGTCTGTAGGATGTACCGTCTACTCTCTGAAGGGCTTTGATGTCTGTTAGTCTTACTGTTTACTGTCTGTAGTTCTTTACCGTCTGTAGGTCTTACTGTTTACTCTCTGTGGGTCTTTAATATCTGTCGGTCTTACTGTTTACTTTCTGTGGGTCTTTAATGTCTGTAGGTCTTTACTGTCTGTTGTCTGTAGGTCTTTACTGTCTGTAGGTCTTGAATGCCTGCCAGTCTCACTGTCTACTGTTTATGGGTCTTTACTGTCTGCAGGCCTTACTGTTTACCATCTGTAGGTCTTACTATTTACTGTCTGTGGTCTTTACTGTCTGTAGGATGTACTGTCTACTGTCTGTAGTTTCTTACTGTCCGTAGGATGAACTGTCTACTGTCTGTAGGTCGTTACTGTTTGTAATTCTTACTGTTTACTGTCTGAAGGTCTTATTGGTCTATACTCTCTGTTGGTCTTTACTGTCTGTAGGTCTTCAATGTCTGTCGGTCTCACCGTTTCCTGTCTGTAGGTCTTTACTGTATAAAGGTGTCACTGCCTGCTGTTTATAGGTCTTTACGATCTGTAGGTACTACTGTTGGGGGTCACAAATATAACTCGTTTGAGCATCTGATTCTCCGCTCTGGTCAGTATTTTACGCATTGCCAAGGTCAAAAGAATAAAATCAGCCGTATTACTTTGCCACTATATATGGGCCTCCTGGCCCATATTCTGAATTCTTAGATGAATTTGGTGCGTTCATCTCTAACTTGTCAACTAGTGCAGATAAAATTCTGATCATTGGTGACTTTAAGTTCATATAAATAAGCCTTCTGATCCTCTCTGCAAATCATTTATGGAAATTTAGGATTTCAGCAATGCATCTGGGACTTGACGCACATTAGTGGAAATACCCTTGATTTGGTTCTCGCACGTGGTATTGCTGTCACGAATATTGACATCATGCCTCTCACATCAGTGGTCTCTGATCACTCACTTATTAAGTTTACAATTTCGCTGCCATGTTTAGTGGAACAACAACCTTATTTATCACTACAGCGATGCATCAACTCCTCAACTAAGACTGAACTCGAAGCTAGACTGCCTGATGTCTTAGCTTCACGTTTGGAAAATGCCCAATCAGTAGACAGTCTTGTGGATAGTTTAAACTCAACATGATTGCGCCACTTTTGTTGAAACTGCACTCCCCCAAATCACAGTCACCTTGGTTCAGTGATTACCTGCGTGACCTCAAGCATAAGGCTAGAGGTCTAGAACGAAAAACTATTCCACCTTGCGTGGCATGATGCTATCTTAGACTATAAGTATGCACTACTGGATACAATGTGGACCTATGACTCTGATCATCAAAAACAAGCATAACTCAAAGTTCTTGTTCGACACAGTGGCAACACTTATTTATGGACAACCACCTGTAGTTCACTCTCCTTTTATAGCACAAGATTTATTGGATTACTTTGAGAAGACATTCGGTTAAACATATCCCAGCATGCCTTAACCCAGCCACTACACTTTTTTTCAAGATGGGGCCTGTGTTTGGCCTCGCCGTCGCTGCTGTCCGTGTACCTGTTGTGTGTGTGTTGTTGATTGTCATCCTGCTGGTCTATGATGGTCTTGCTGCTCGCTGTGTGTATGACCGTCAGGCTCTGCTCACTATCCGAACTTCTATGGAGAACTATGGGGCTTCATTCTCGTCTTCTTTTGGTGATGAGTTCTTTCGATGGCCTCCGTTTGTGCCGTTAGCCGGCGATGCTAGCGCCAGTCAGCGCTACAGGAGCTCCCGCGGACACGGACGAAGGAGGGGGAGAAGAGCTGGTGTGCAGGTGAGGCTGAGGCGGTTCTGGAAACGCGGAGTTGTGGGAAAATGTCGTCGATCCCGTTTGATCAACTTGCTTTCTCCGGACATGTGGACGTACGGCCCGTCTCCCTCGCTGGATCATCACGGGCGGCCCTGCTGTCTCCGTCAGGTGTTTCCTGATTCTCCTGTGGCCGTGGTGGCTCCCCTGCTGGTGTGTGAAACCCGCAGGCAAAGTGGTTCGTCTCTGCGGGTCCTGTGTGCCATACCCCGGCAGTCCGCTGTGGAGAATCCAGCTGCAGCTCCTCTCAGGATGGCGCTGTTAAATGCGCGCTCCGTTACTAACAAGACTTTCATTTTGAATGATTATATTCGGTCCAAGAACCTGGAATTTTTGTTTCTAACTGAAACCTGGCAGAGGGAAATGGAACATGCCCCCCTCATTGAACTCTGTCCCCAAAATTTCTGATTCTTCAGCTCGCTGCGTTTGTGTGGACGTGGTGGCGGACTTGCTGCGGTCTGTAGGAGCAGCTTTGTGTGTCGACGTGTGAGCTCAGAATCGTTTCTGATTTTAAAAGTTGGGAGAACTAATCCTTCTAATTGTGTTTTAATATATCGTCCACCTGGTCAATGCACTTCCTTCCTCAAGGAGTTTAGTGACTTTTTATTTACAACTCTCAAGCTGTCCAGGTTTTTAATTGTTGGTGATTTTAATTTCCATGTTGATGATGCTTCAGATAAATCTGCTGCTAAATTCATCAGTCTGATTTAATCTTTCAATTTGATCCAACACGTGTCTGGCCCCACACACAGCAAAGGTCATGTTTTAGATCTTGTTTTTACTCTGGGTCTTAATATTGAGTCTATTTATTCTGAGGATATTTTTATTTCTGATCATGTTTGTATTCTTTTTAATTTGTCTCTTAATCTGGATTGTCCGTCTGCTCCTCTCGCATTTTTAATCATTTTACTGCAGATGTATTTTCTGCTGCTTTTAACCTTGAGTTGTTTAGTTTAGATGATGTTGATATTTTAGTTAATTCTTTTAATCATCATTGTCTCTCAATTTTGGACAGAGTGGCTCCTTTTAAAACCAGACATGCCCCTCTGAATAACTCCTCCCCCTGGATGAATGACGGTATTCGCAGCGTTAAGAGGTCATGTCGGAAAGTGGAGCGGTTGTGGAAATCTACAAAGCTCCAGGTCCACATCCTTCATTTAAAGGAGCTTTTAATCTCTTTTAATAATATGGTGAAAGATGTGAGGGCTGCTTATTTTTCCACTTTAATTTCTAACAGCCGACGGAATCCCAAAATTTTGTTTGACACAATCAGAGATATTGTTACACCTGCATCTCCTGCTGCTATCATTCAGTCAAATGAAGACTGTGACAATTTTTTGTCCTTTTTTTAATCAGCAAAATTTGCGATATCAGGGCAAATATTAATCCCTCTCTTTCTTCTTCTGTTCCCTATCTTACCCGGCCATCAGTTCTGGATAGTTTTAAACCTATATCACTGAAAGAGCTCACTGGTCTGGTTGACAGATTGAAACCTTCCTCCTGCCCACTTGATATCGTCCCTACCTCCTTTTTTAAAAAGGTCTTCCATTCTATTGGCCTGGTTGTCTTATTGATAATAAATAGATCACTGCTTTCCGGCTATGTCCCTCAGTATTTTAAACAGGCAGTTATTCACCCTCTTTTAAAAAAGCCTAATGCTGATCCTTCACTCCTTCAAAATTTTAGACCAATTTCAAAGTTGCCTTTTATTTCCAAAGTCTTAGAGAAAGTGGTGGCCAAACAGCTTAATGAGGTTTTAGCTGAACATAATATTCTTAATAAATTCCAGTCTGGGTTCCGTCACTTGCACTCTACAGAAACTGCCCTTCTCAGAGTTTCAAATGATATTTTAATGCGCAGAGATGCAGGTGAATATTCTGTACTTGTCCTTTTAGATCTCTCTGCAGCTTTTGACACAGTGGATCATGGAGTCTTAGTCGAGAGACTAAGGACTTGGGTGGGCATTTCTGGGTCTGCTCTGGACTGGTTTTTGTCTTATCTTTCACACAGGACTTTCGCTGTTGCTGCTGGTAAATTTATGTCCGCCTCTGCCATGCTATCCTGTGGTGTGCCTCAAAGTTCTGTTCTGGGACCTATATTGTTTGCGCTATATTTGCTCCCACTTGGTCTTGAGCAGTTTTAAAGATGTCTCCTACCACTGTTATGTGGATGACATCCAGCTGTATATTTCATTCACTCCTCAAACGGTCTCTAGGGTATCTGCTCTTCAGAGCTGTGTTGAGGTTATTGGTGACTGGATGGCGGCCAACTATTTGTCCTTAAATATAGCAAAAACTGAGGTCCTTGTTTGTTCCCCACTGTGGTTGGGAATCTTGGTTCTCTGGGCCCTTTTGTTCGCTCAGCAGTGAGGAACTTGGGTGTTACGTTCGATCACTCCCTCAATTTTGACGCGTATGTTACCCGCCTGGCACAGTCTTGTTTTTTCCATTTGCGCAATATTGTCCGTCTGCGCAGCATTGTGTCTCGGGCGGAGATGGAGATGATCATTCATGCATTTGTGTCATCACATTTGGATTACTGTAACTCAAGGCTGCTGACGAGGTCATCAAAGAGGTCACATATAACCCCAATCCTCTCCTCCTTGCACTGGCTCCCCATCCATTTCAAAGATTCAAAGAAATTTTATTGTCATATGCACAGTACAGAAGAACATCCTCCCTGCACAATGAAATGTGGCTACTGCATTTAACCCATCCTATCTGTCAGTAGGAGCAGAAGTCGCCATTAGGCGCCCGGGGACCAGCTCCAGATGTACATCCCTGCCTTGGTCAACAGCAGGGCTGAGCAAACCAACACCGACCCATAACAAACAACACACACACAACACATAGGCCGGCCCGGTACATAAAACATATATATGAAAGCAAAACACGAGGGAAAAGGAGAAGAAAAAAAACCCTCATAGCCGCTGCATTACACAGCGGCAATGAGGAAAAAAAATCCCCATCAGCACAGAAAAACAATAATCACAGAGACAAAACAAGGACACAGGACGACAAATTTAAAATTCTAGTACTGACTTTTAGAGCTCTGAATGGTGAAATGCCATCTTATATCACCAAGCTATTACATCCATATGTGACAAGTAGGTCTCTGAGGTCTTCGGACCTGGGCCTATTGGTTGTGCCTAGGACAAGACTGAAGACCAGGGGAGACTGTGCTTTCGAGGTGGTGGCACCTAAAATGTGGAATGCACTGCCTTTGGACCTACGCTCCGTGGACTCTGTTGAAACATTTAAAGTGAAGCTAAAGACCCTTTTGTATAGGCTGGCTTTTACCTAGTTTTTATGGTTTTATGTTTCTGCTGCTTTTTATTTCTTTGTTCTTATGTGAAGCACTTTGTGATTTCTATCTTGAAAGGTGCTATATAAATAAATCTTACTTACTTACTTACTACACCCTGCTATTGTGGTGGGCGCCATTACTGAGGTATTACCTAGATTTACAGAATTTGAGAGAGCCTCTCTAGGCATGCTGACGAAACTCATAACATCAACAAAAAGCACAACCCGTTTATTTAATCCTATACCAACAAAACTGTTTAAGGACCTGTGGCCCACTCTTGGGCCGACTGTGCTTGAAATTATTAATCTTTCTTTAACTTCTGGATCTGTTCCTAAATGTTTCAAATCTGCAGTGATTAAACCATTACCTAAGAAACCTAATCTTGACCCTCGTGTATTGAAAAACTATTGGCCGATATCAAATCAAATCATTTTGCTCTTAAATTCTGGAAAAAGTGGTGTCATGGCAGCTCGTGGACTATCTTACTGAGAATAATCTCTCTGAGCCACTGCAGTCTACTTTTAGAAAATATCATTCCACAGAGACGGCTCTCACTAAAGTGGTGAATGATCTTCTGCTTGCAACTGATTCGGACACCACTACGGTTCTGGTACTGTTAGATCTTAGTGCTGCGTTTGATACCATGGATCATCATATTCTACTTGATAGGCTGGAAAATAATTTTGGGATTATTGGGAGTGCCCTTGCATGGTTGACGTCATACTTGACCATTTGTTCTCACTGTGTGTAACACTACCTCTAACTTTAGTGACATGAAATTTGGGGTTCCACAGGGGTCCGTCTTAGGCCCCCTGCTTTTCTCCCTTTATATAGCACCTCTTGGGCACATATTACAGTGTTTTGTGATTACCTTTCACTGCTATGCTGATGATACTCAGTTATACATGCCGATAACTGCTGGTAAGCTGATTCACATGAAATCCTTAGAATATTACCTTGCATCAGTGAGAAGTTGGATGTCTGTAATCTTCCTACTTTTAAACTCTGATAAGACTGAAATGATGGTTCTTGGTCCAGTGAGACATTTTCAATCAATTCGATCAGTTAATGCTTAGCCTAGGGTCATGTGTCATACATCACACTGACAAAGTGAGCAACCTTGGCGTAAATTTTGATCCTACATTGTCCTTTGACCTTCACATTAGAAATATTACAATGACTGCTTTCTTCCACCTGTGAAACATCGCGAAGATTTGTCCCATCCTGTCTGTGGCTGATGCTGAGACCCTGATCCATGCGTTTATCTATTCCAGATTGGACTATTACAATGCTCTATTATCTGGTTTACTGCAGTCCAGCATTGGGGCTCTCCAATTGGTTCAAAATGCTGCAGCCAGACTTTTGACCACATTACACCCATTTTGGCATCCCCTCCCTGGCTTCCTGTCCCAGTGAGATCAGATTTTAAGGTTCTGCTACTAGTCTATAAAATTGTTCATGGACTGGCACCTCCCTACCCAGCTGACCTAATTAAACCTTATGTACCGGCCTGAGCTTTGCGTTCTCAGGGTGCAGGACTACTTTGTATCCCTAAGGTGAATAAGAAGTCTGCAGGTCACAGAGCTTTCTCTTATCGTGCCCCTGTTCTGTGGAATGATCTCCCTGCATTAATAAAACAGTCAGATTCTGTGGAGACTTTCAAGTCCAGACTTAAGACGCACTTATTTTACCTTTCGTTTGGCGAGCATACTGACATGGTATAGTTCTACACTTGTTACTCTTTACAAGCAAATGGAGCATGCCGTGGCCTCAACTATACCTAAATTCTGGGTCTTTTGCCCCCAATCTCAATTCTCTTTTGTACCCCTTCCCCTTGGCCCTACCCCTACCCCTTTAAAACAAGGGGTAAGGCAAAGGAGTACGCCTCTGGCCCTATGAATTGAGACACCCCTCCGCCTTAGGAGGAAAAAACTGCCTGTGTCTAACTGCCGTCTTCAGTGTTGGTTAACATGGCAACCGAAATGGAACTTGTTGCAGTAGCCTGTTTGCTCTTTTTATTTTCTCGCCTTTTTGCGTAAATGCAAAGAAACAGAAGAAGTCACACATTTCTTAGACGCACTGCAATCATGTCATGTTATTTAATTAATTCATAATTTATAATAATAATTAATAGTATTAATAATTAATTCTCAAGTAATTAATTTTAATAATACTAATAATGATTAATCAATAGTAATAATTAATACTGTTTGATTAATAATTGATTGATTAGTAATTTAATTAATTAATTAATTAATTAGTGCAGGGGTGGTGGCCAAGTGGTTAATGTGCTTGGTTTCAGTTCAGAAGGTTCCGGGTTTAAATCCCACCCCTGCCACATTTCTCCATGTAATGTGGAGTTGCGTCAGGAAGGGCATCCGGCGTAAAACCTGTGCCAATTCAACATGCAGATCCACCTTGGATTTACTGTGGCGACCCCGAGTGCAAACAAGGGAGCAGCCGAAGGGACTTTTTAGTAATTAATTAATTAATTAGTAATTAAAAGAAATAAACACTTGAAATATATCAGTCTGTGTGCAATGAATGTATACATTATACAAGTTTCACTTTTTGAATGGAATGACTGAAATAAATCAACTTTTCATGATATTCTAATTATATGACCAGCACCTGTATGTATGTTATGGCAGCCGATCTGCTCTGTGTCAGCCTGATCCCGTCAGATCTCAGAATCTAAGCAGTGTGGGGCCTGGTTAGTACTTGGATGGGAGACCTCTTTGGAACACCAGCGGCTGTGTGTGTTTCTCCAGGTTACCCTGGAGTTGCGTCAGGAAGGGCATCTGGCGTAAAACCTGTGCCAAATGCCAATGTGGATCTGGCTG
This sequence comes from Thalassophryne amazonica, assembly GCF_902500255.1. Taxonomy (NCBI): domain Eukaryota; kingdom Metazoa; phylum Chordata; class Actinopteri; order Batrachoidiformes; family Batrachoididae; genus Thalassophryne; species Thalassophryne amazonica. The sequence goes on from NC_047118.1 coordinate 88,013,099, forward strand.
TATCCGCTGTGGCGACCCTGAACAAAAATGGGAGCAACTGAATGGACAACAACAACCTGTATGTATGTTTTGGGCTGCATCTAGTTCTGTTAACCTTATATTTCTTTTTCAAATTCTCCCATTTTTTGCATCCAGCCCTATTTCCTTTAGACATTTCCTTGACAAATAATATCAGTCTATTAGGACATCTGGTTATGTGTTACACATATACATGTGTGTGTATATATTTTCCAACTTACTCCCTTACGCCCCCCTGCCTGCTCCCAAAGCCTCGGTCCCACCGAATAATGAAGGCTGAAGAAGGAGCCACGGATGGGTGTGGGGTGATTATTTGAAGAATGACCCACGTTTTGATCTATCACGTATCCACTATGAAGGTGCCACTATGTGCCTCGTAGCAGCCTCTAGTGAGCCACGACCACCTGTCATTACACTTCACTTTATTTGTGTCCCCCATGGGGCAATTAGTTTTGCAGCTTTAGAATACATTAAAAGCACATGACACACAGAACACATATCAGTACCATGGTGCAGCATCACAAACAATTACACAGTCTAAACATTACAAAATACAGTCCATTAAAATGCTTCCACAGTTTTAACTCCTTCCTTGGCCTGTGTTCAGAACAGTAATGGCTGCAGGAACAAAAGAGAACTTAAATCTGTTACAGCCTTGAATGGCTCGCATCAGCCACACTAAGCCACGTAGTGCCATGATAGCGCCATGATAACGCCATGCTGGCGCACGTTTAGGCATGAGTTTGGTCCAAACTTCCAGCCCTCCTACACCTGGTCCCTTCAAAGTGTTGGTTTTCAATTCACAGATTCACAGCAGCATTTAAAGATGTCTCTTTTTTTTTTTTTTTTTTTTTTTTTTTTTAAATGCAGTCCAAAAATAGACACTCCATCACAGTTCCGCAGTTGTGCACTGTGCGACAGGCTGCTGTCCACCTGTGCACCAGACCAGCTAGACCCGAACCACGGGTTCCTGGAGAGCCGCCTCTGTGCTCCTCGCTGGCTCCGCGGCTCTCTGGCTTTTTTTTTTTTTTTTGCGGCTTTAAACACACAAAACTTTGTTTGTCCGTTTATTTCTGCAAAATTGCTCTTTTGCGCGTGCGCTGCTGTTGTCCTTTCATGGACAGCCGCCTCTGTGCTCTTTCTGGCTTCCTTTCCATCCGTGGTTTGCTGGCTTTATTTTTTCCCTGGCTTTAAGCACAATCATTTTTACAACGTGAATCCACTTTAACTTTGTGTTCATCCGTTTATTTCTGCAAAAGCACTCTTTTGCGCGCGGTGCCATTCTGCATACAGAATGAGGTGGCCGTTTTATTATATACACCTGTGGATCATTTTCAATATATATGTTGTGTGGACCGCTGAAGAGGAGGTACTGCTGGCCCACCACCACCAGATGGCGCCCTGCTTGGAGTGCGGGCTTCAAGCACAAGAGGGCGCCGGAGCCACTGGGAGTGACAGCTGTCACTCATTCATCTCATCACCATCACCATAAAGGCCGGACTGCAACTCCACCTCCTCGCCGAGAAATCAGCTACCATTCAGGTAATTTTCTCTGCTGACTCAAAACATTGAGTATTAATCTGAACTTCTTTGCAGTCGTTTTCCTGGTGTGTCCTTATCTGTGGGATTGGCATTTGGTGTGATCAGCGACGGCTTCGCCTCACACCCCAAACCAGATAAGTGGTGAAACAGGAGCTGCACGAGTGTGTGATTGGAGGTGGAGGTGCTCCCTCCTAACTAAACACTGACTGTGGGATTACTGAGTGTGCGAACTCACACTCATCAGGACTGTCTCTGTTTTCTGCCAGCAGTACCGGGTCTGACTGCTGAAGACAGCGGCCACCTGGGGCGCAGGGCTTGGCGGCTCCGGTGTTCTTCAACTCCGTTGGTGGTGGAAGCTGTGTGGGGATCCGGCTCTTCTCTCGCCAGGCGTCTTCTATCGTCGAGCCTGCCCACACGTCACCTGGTGTATGATTGACAGTCCACCATATTGTTATTGTCTGTACGTCGTTGTGCGATTCACAACATTAAATTGTTACTTTTGGCTTATCCATTGTCAGTTCATTAACGCCCCCTGTTGTGGGTCCGTGTCACGACACTTTCACAACAATATATATATTTCTTTATTTCTTCCGCAGCTTACAAGTCACCATGATACAACTTTTAACTTTGTGTTATGTCTTCAAAATCGCTCTTTTGCGTGCTCTCCACCTGTGCTGCCGCACAGCTCCTGCTCTTAGCTGCTCCACTGGAGTTATTATCTTCCATGGCTTTAAACACACATCCACTTTCACGCAGTCACCCAAATTTTAACTTTGTGTTCGTCCAATATTGACTGAAATATCACTCTTTTGTGAGCTGGCGTTCTGCCTAAATGCTCGTTTGAAGCATGATGATGAGTCACTGCCTCACTGCGCACACACAGCGGAGCTCATGTGATCCATTAATTCCAGAAGTGATTAGAGGTATTTTCGCCATCCAAGGTTTGACAGAAAATGATTAATCTGCTACAAAATAATTATTTTATATAGAGTCCAGCGCACAGAGCAGGTGGAATTTGGTGCGCAAAGGAGGAGAGCCACTCCAAAAATAGCCTCTCAGGTCCTGCCTCAGTGCGCACACACAGCGGAGCTCATGTGATCCATTAACAAGATATTAAATCAACATACTTTTACATACAACAGACATCAACATACAGACATACTTTTACAGCTAGGAACTGTTTTATCAAGCTATAAAAAACATTAAAAATAGTTACCATAAGCTGTTCAAAATACATCCCACATGGAGCAGGAAAGAGAGGAAAAAAAGTGTCCAGATGAAACAGTCTTCTGTGATTCCAGAAGTGATTAGAAGTGTTTTCAACATCCAAGGTTTGGCAGAAAATGATTAATCCACTACAAAATATAGTCCAGAGCAGGTGCAATTTTGTGTGCAAGAGGAGGAGCCGCTCCAAAAATAGCCACTCAGGTCCTGCGAAGGTGCCAGGCTCATGGATAATGGACTTTTTTGCAGACTCGTAAGGACCACGCAAATGCCTCTAAGCCATCGCAGTAACTCGAACACAAACTGCGACACGCTGTTGTTGCTAAATTTTGAACATCTTGAAATTAGCGCCACGCTCAGAGAGGAGCCTCATTAACTGAAGATAATGCCTCTAAGAGCCACTCTGAGCCACTATAATGCCACGATAGCTCACAAAACAAAAAAAAACAGGATGCATGGCTCCTTCTTCACTCCTTCACTTGGTGGGACCGAGGCTCAACTCTCCACATGTCTCCAGCAGCCAGCCCTCCAGTCCCTCTGACCCCCCACCTTCTACCTCCACTGCACCCCGGACCTCGTCCCTCCTCCCCTGCGACTGTATTCAACACCAGCCCACCTCAGCTCCCCTCTCCCCCTCCTCCCTCACTGTGACTCCGACTGAGGTGAGAGGCCAGCTCCTGCGGCTGAAGCAGAGGAAAGCAGCAGGACCTGATGGGATCTCCCCGAGGCTGCTGAGGACCTGTGCAGATGAGCTCTGTGAGGTCCTCAGCCACATCTTCAACATGAGCCTCAGCCTGGGGGTGGTCCCCACCCTGTAGAAGACCTCCTGTGTGGTCCCGGTTCCCAAAACACCGCATGCCAAGGAACCAGCCCACTACAGACCAGTTGCCCTGACCACCCACCTCATAAAGACCATGGAACGGCTCATCCTGTCTCACCTCCACACCGTGGTGAGCGACATCCTGGACCCACTGCAGTTCGCCTACAGGCCCAACACCGGGGTAGATGACAGCGTCATCTACCTACTGCAGCAAGTGCTCACCCACCTGGAGACCGGTGGGAGCGCTGTCAGAGTCATGTTCTTTGATTTCTCCAGCACTTTCAACACCATCAGACTGGCGCTGCTGCGGGGGAAGCTGGAGGACGCAGGTGTGGATGGACACCTCGCCGCCTGGACCATCGACTACCTCACTGACCGCCCGCAGTACATGCGGCTGCGCGGCTGTCAGTCTGAGGTGGTAAGGTGCAGCACCAGGGCCCCCCAGGGCACCGTCTTCTCGCCTTTCATCTTCACCCTTTACACCTCGGACTTCACCTACAACACGGACAGCTGCCACCTCTAGAAGTTCTCTGATGACTTGGCAATTGTGGGTCGTGGGTCGCGTGTGTGAGGGGAACGAGCTGGAGTACCGGTCGGTCATCACAGACTTCGTGGACTGGTGTGAGCGCAACCACTTGTGTCTCAACACCAGTAAGACAAAGGAAATGGTGATCGACTTCAGGAGGAAACCGCCACCTCATCCACCGGTGAACATCCAGGGGGAGGACATAAAGACTGTGGACAGTTTCAAATACCTGGGTGTTCACCTCAACAACAAACTGGACTGGACTCTCAACACTGACGCCCTGTACAAAAAAGGCCAGAGTTGCCTCCACCTCCTGAGGAGACTGAGATCCTTTGGAGTGAGGAGGCCTCTGCTTAAGACCTTCTACGACTCTGCTGTAGCCTCAGCTCTCCTCTATGCTGTCGTCTGTTGGGCCCCGAGCAGCACAGAGCGGGAGAGAAAGAGACTGAACAAGCTGGTCAGGAAGTCCAGCTCTGTCCTGGGCTGTCCTCTGGACTCTCTGGAGGAGGTGGCTGAGAGGAGGGTGTTAACCAAGTTCAAATCCATCATGGACAACTCCTCTCAACCTCTGCACCAGACTGTAGTGGAGCTGAGCAGCTCATTCAGTGACAGACTGAGGCACCCTCAGTGCAAGAAGCAACGATACAGCAGGTCGTTCCTCCCTGCTGCTGTCAGACTGTACAATAACACTGTGAAATAACCACATGCAATAATATGTCCACAAATCACGTGCAATATTAATATGTCCACAAATCATGTGCAATAACAACTCATTTACAAATCCCTGCACTGATGTCACATATTGTAAAGAAGATGCTCCTATCCCCTTTTCAATCCCAATCATGTTTATATATACGAGGTCTGTTAGAAAAGTATCCGACCTTATTATTTTTTTAAAAAACCGTATGGATTTGAATCACGTGTGATTGCGTCAGACAAGCTTGAACCCTAGTGCGCATGCGTGAGTTTTTTCATGCCTGTCGGTTGCGTCATTCGCCTGTGAGCAGGCTTTGAGTGAGGTGTGGTCCACCCCTCTCGTCTATTTTTTATTGCAAATAAATGTCTTAACGATTTGGAGCTTTGCTGCATCAATTTTTTTCCAGAAACTGTGAGAGACCTCCAGGTGGACACCGTTCGAAAAATTAATATGGCTTTCAGGGACGATTTTATGGGGCTTAAACAGATTACGGGGTGTTACTGCCGCTTTAAGGACGGCCCACAACTGCTGAGAGCACGGCGCGCTCCCAGCCCCCATCGACAGGCTCACACCCCGCTGGAACAACCAGATCATGTCCAACGTGAAAGCTTTGTTGATCCGGGACCTTGTCTGACTTTCACCAAAAGGCAGAAGATGTGGACATCAGCACTTTTTCCAGCACATTCCATCGTTACAGGAGTTTTTTTCATGGAAAGAAAAGCGGAGGGACGCGCCACGGCTCCATTCATTACACGGGACAGAACCACCTCGGTGTTGGTCTCTCAGGACAGCATTCAGGTGGATTTCAGACGGATTCCGGTTGCTTTCCAGTCGTGTGAATTTCCGATTGTGATTGTGCATGAGCTGGACATGCCAGAACATGTCCTGTGAGGCTTCATCACGGCGTTGCTTTGCGCCGAGCAGCTGGGGGCTGGGAGCGCACCGCGCTCTCAGCAGTTGTGGGTGGTCTTTAAACCATCTGGATCACTCCTTAATCTGTGTAATCCCCATAAAATCGTCCCTGAAAGCCATATTAATTTTTCGAACGGTGTCCACCTGGAGGTCTCTCACAGTTTCTGGAAAAAAATTGATGCAGCAAAGATCCAAATCGTTCAGACATTTATTCACAATAAAAAAAATAGACGAGAGGGGTGGACCACACCTCACTCAAAGCCTGCTCACAGGCGAATGACGCAACCGACAGGCATGACAGACCTCGTATTTCTTAAAAAAAAACAAGGTACCAGTACATTCAGTAGATTCTCATAAATCCAACAAGACCAAGCATTCATGATATGCACACTCTTAAGGCTATGAAATTGGGCTATTAGTAAAAAAAAAAGTAGAAAAGGGGGTGTTCACAATAATAGTAGCATCTGCTGTTGACGCTACAAACTCAAAAGTATTATGTTCAAACTGTTTTTTTTAGCAATCCTGTAAATCACTAAACTAGTATTTAGTTGTACAACCACAGTTTTTCATGATTTCTTCACATCTGCGAGGCATTAATTTTGTTGGTTTGGAACCAAGATTTTGCTGGTTTACTAGTGTGCTTGGGGTCATTGTCTTGTTGAAACACCCATTTAAAGGGCATGTCCTCTTCAGCATAAGGCAACATGACCTCTTCAAGTATTTTGACATATCCAAACTGATCCATGATACCTGGTATGCGATATATAGGCCCAACACCATAGTAGGAGAAACATGCCCTTATCATGATGCTTGCACCACCATGCTTCACTGTCTTCACTGTGAACTGTGGCTTGAATTCAGAGTTTGGGGGTCGTCTCACAAACTGTCTGCGGCCCTTGGACCCAAAAAGAACAATTTTACTCTCATCAGTCCACAAAATATTCCTCCATTTCTCTTTAGGCCAGTTGATCTGTTCTTTGGCAAATTGTAACCTCTTCTGCAGATGTCTTATTTAACAGAGGGACTTTGCGGGGGATTCTTGCCAATAAATTAGCTTCACACAGGCATCTTCTAACTGTCACAGCACTTACAGGTAACTCCAGACTGTCTTTGATCATCCTGGAGCTGATCAATGGGTGAGCCTTTGCCATTCTGGTTATTCTTCTATCCATTTTGATGGTTGTTTTCCGTTTTCTTCCACGCGTCTCTGTTTTTTTTGTCCATTTTAAAGCATTGGAGATCATTGTAGATGAACAGCCTATAATTTTTTGCACCTGCGTATACGTTTTCCCCTCTCCAATCAACTTTTTAATCAAACTACGCTGTTCTTCTGAACAATGTCTTGAACGTCCCATTTTCCTCAGGCTTTCAAAGAGAAAAGCATGTTCAACAGGTGCTGGCTTCATCCTTAAATAGGGGACACCTGATTCACACCTGTTTGTTCCACAAAATTGACAAACTCACTGACTGAGCGCCACACTACTATTATTGTGAACACCCCCTTTTCTATTTTTTTTTTTACTAATAGCCCAATTTCATAGCCTTAAGAGTGTGCATATCATGAATGCTTGGTCTTGTTGGATTTGTGAGAATCTACTGAATCTACTGGTACCTTGTTTCCCATGTAACAATAACAAATATACTCAAAACCTGGATTAATCTTTTTGGTCACATAGCACTACTATTATTCTGAACACTACTGTACTACTGTATATATATATATATATATATATATATATATATATATATATATATATATATATATATATATATATATATATACACACGAGGTGTATTAGATAATAAACCGACCCTTTTATTTATTTTTTTTAACTATATGGATTTGAATGACGTGCGATTACGCCAATCAAGCTTGAACCCTCGTGCGCATGCGTGAGTTTTTTCACGCGTGTCGGTGACGTCATTTCCCTGTGGGCAGGCCTTGAGTGAGATGTGGTCCCGCCCTCTCGGCTGAATTCCTTTGTTTCACACGCTGCCCGAGACAGCGCGCGTTGCTTTATCAAAATTTTTTCTGGACCTGTGAGGAATATCCGAGTGGACACTATTCGAGAAATTAAGATGGTTTTCGGTGAAAAGTTTAACGGCTGATGAGAGATTATGGGGTGTTTCTGTCAGTGTAAGGACTTCCCACGGAGCGGGACGTCGTGCAGCGCTTCCAGGCGCCGTCGTCGGCCTGTTTCGAGCTGAAAACATCCTAATTTAAGGCTTAATTCACCCAGGACGTCGTGAGAGAACAGAGAAGATTCAGAAGAGGCCAGCATGAGGAATTTATGCGGACATTCCACTGTTTAAGGACATTTTTTAATGAAAGACGTGCGCGCAAATTCGCTGAGTCGTTTCCGTGACGACTTGGCAAATCTGTGTGCGCCGCGACAGGAAAAACACCTCTGTGTTGAAAACCATTTGTAACCATTTGCTTTTGATGGCTTTCAACAAGTGAGTAACTGAGAAATTGTTTAACAGCTTGGGCATGTTCCAACTTGCACGTTAAGGTTTCCAACGGAGGTGTTTTTCCTGTCGCGACCCCCCGCGGTCGGGTCCGGCCCGACATGCGACTCTGCACGTTCATTACAAAATGTCCGTTAACAATGGAATGTCCGAATAAACTCCTCATGCCGACTTCTTCTGAAAGTTCTCTGTTCTCTGACGACTTACTGGGTCAACAGAGCCTGAAATGTGGAAGTTTTCAACTTGAAACGGTGAGACGCTGCCGCCTCGAAGCGCAGATCGCCGTCAGGCGCCGTGGGCCGTCCTTACGGCGACACTACCAGACCAAAATCTCTCATCAGCCGTTAAAATTTTTACAGAAAACCAGCTGAATTTATCGAATGGTGTCCACTCAGTTGTGCCTTACAGTTTTGAAAAAAATTTGATCAAACAAAGCAGTAGTCTCTGAGCCATTCCTAAACAATGAAAAAATCGACGAGAGGGTGGACGACTCCTCACTCAAAGACTGCCCACAGGTGAATGACGTAACCGACAGGCGTGAAAAAACTCTCGCATGCCCACGAGGGTTCAAGCATGTCTGATGTAATCACACGTGATTCAAATCCATATGGTTTTTGAAAAAAATAATAAGGTCGGATACTTTTCTAATAGACCTCGTGTGTATATATATATATATATATATATATATATATATATATATATATATATATATATATATATACACACACACACACACACACAACTCCAGCGTGGAGTTGCATCAAGGCAAAATGACAAAATGGTAGTCCTGTCCAAATATTGTACTTGTGGACCAGAGTGTATTTGCATGTCATTGTGCATGTCATTGCAATATGACCAGTATCAATGATTACAATGTAGCCTTTGTCAAATCTGTGTGGAGTATGAACATCTTGGGATCCCCTCAGAAAAGTCAATGAACTTGACCAATGATAGGAAGTGTGGGATGAGCTGCTTGATCTGCTGGCACCGTGACCCGGACTCAGGTAAGTGGCAGAAAATGGAGTGGATTTTAAAGGTGAGTTAATTTTATAAAGTAAAATTCTTCTTTAAAAAGACAAAGACGTCCCACTGTCTGGTAAGTAGTAGAATCTCGATATTATCATTCTTATTTCTTTATTAGCTTCAAAAGTGGAACTTTAAGGGGTTTGGGAGGCCTTTTCAACCCCTCATCCCAGTGGGACTGCCCCTGCACCCAGGGCCTGCACGGTGTGGGTACACAGGTTGTTTTAAAACCTCTGTATCTGCTCCACAATTCTGCACTACAAAACAGCGAGACAGCTGCGTACTGTTGATGATCTGAGAGACTTGTGTAATTAAAGAGAAGCAGTGTGTTCATGTTGTTTTTAGAAACAGATCGCGGTGTGTACTGATACCAGCAGCAGACACTGGCTGCTCCACCTCGCAGACAGAGCACTGAAGCGTGCTCTTTCTATGAATCAAGTTTAGGTGGATAATCAAAAAGACCTTTATCAGGCCGATTCTTATCAGACCGACTAAACAACCCCAGAAATGGCGCTGAAGCGGATGAGGCTGTTTTTAACAGGCTGTGTTCACCTACTGAACACGCATCTGGTTTAACCTCCACTCAATGACTTTACTGCGACTGCATCCAGATAAAAATAAATAAATAAATAAATACAGTCACCAACACAAAAATCACACTTATTTAAAAGTTTCCAATTAATCTGCAGTTCACCTGCGTGCTGAAGCGTGGGGGGTGGGCCAAACAGATCATGGATCAGCTACGAACCATTACACCCCACTAGCCCTCAGTGATTATAATGGCATCAGACTGTCTGAAAACACAGAATTTTGGGACTTTTGACATTTTTATCATTAAACTTTAAACACATAAAACCCTGCACGATATATTATTTTAAAATCTCCCATCACGATGTGCATGTGTGCGACTGTTACATTGTGGCATAATTAAATTAAGCATGAACATTTACATTGCCAAGTGATCAGGGTAAAAATCCACTTTCATTTTTCATGACTAACCAACAAAAAAACAACAAAGACGTGGAATTTACTCAGTTAAAGGATCCTGGTAATGTGAGTGCACCACATGCACCTTCTCCCCCACTGCATGCATCAATGACACCCTCAGCTGAAAAAAGACAACTTGAAGCACTGCATTATAACATAGAGGGACTTCTTTAAAAACACAGTCTTTATTCACAAGCAATTTCCACAATAAGGAATTAAAGTATTTCCAAATGGCATTTTCTAAAATAAGGGCATCTTCTGTTGATAACTGTGTGTGAACATAAACACAGCCTGTGAAAAACTGGGCTGTGGACTGCAGCCGCACTGATAAATCCACTGTTTTCCCTGTTGATCAAAACTCTGATCGAATACAAATAAAAGGCATTTTTTGAATAGTATACAAATAATGAATGTTTATGAGTTCAATGATACAAATATTTAATGAGGTGAAAGCTGGAACGTACCATTCAATGAGGCGAAGCCACGTTGAATGGTACGTTCTAGTTTTCGCCGAATATTTGTTCCATTGAAAGAATGTAAAAACATAACATTTGTCTAATATAATGGCTAAAACAGATCCTTGTCATTTGATATTATATTAATTTATAAACAATAGAAAAAGGATTTACATTTGGTGTGTGACTGCACTGACTTTGTGTACCCCCCCAAAAAAAGACTGTACTTCCTCAATGCAGCGAAAAAAAACACAAAAAAAAAAACAGCTCTTCATGCCTCCACACAGCTTACAGCGCAGTGTATTTGTTTTGTTCAAAGAATTAGCACTGTCAATGAGCTCCTTCAAATCTTCGTCCATCAGCAAAACAAACTTTGCATGTTTAACTAAATGCTGTCCATATTAGTGGGTGGGTTCGCAGCGTGCAATGGTACCAGACGCATGGAACCAAATTTGCAAGCTAAATGGATACAAACTGCACTCTAAATGCAAAGCAACACAAATGGGCCGAATAATCCATGTCACATGACATACAAAGCACGAATCAAATGACAAGGATCCACTCAGCTGTTACATAATTAAACTTCATTCACTTCTAGTGCTCATCCTTTCTACAAGTTGTGTTTTTTGTGGAATTGCCACAGAACACGTCCATGTTGGAAGCATTACAGCACCACAGGCATATGTACAGGGTTTTCAATGTATCCTAAACATCCTGCAAGACATTCCTATAATCGCAACATATATTTCCAATCTCAAAAAAAAGAAAGAAAATCACAACGTCAATTTTTTCCGATACCGTGCAGTCCTATAACAAATGAAAAGATAAAAGGTAGATAAAAAAAACTGGCTTTGTACAACATGACCCCTTTAATAAATGCCTTATTCGTACAAGCATTGAACCTGGAATGGTTTCATTTTCAAATCTACTCCACAAACGTTAAAACCTGGATGATAAAACTTCCTGAACCATAGTTTTTCCCCCCCCCCACACAGTTTTCATGCAAAGATCTGCTGTTCACACAAGGATCACATTTTAAAATCAGATTATTTCCTTGAAAACTGGACAACTTAACTTTTGTACTCATGTGAAAATGGGTTTATAGCAGCTGAATCTGTGAGAAAACCAAACTACAGGCTTTTATCTAACTTATGCAGTGAACCGGAGGGAGAATAAATAAATAAAACAACAGTGAGCGGTAATCCCTCCCATGTACAAAAAAAAAAAAAAAAAGTGAACCATGAACCAGTGTTCACCAAACGTTTAGTCCACAGTATCTCCTGGCAGGGGAAAAGTCTGCATACAGGCTCAGTGCAGTACCAAAAACATTTTGTTTATTGTTTTGTTTTTTCTAAATCACACCTTCTCATGATGTTATAATCACACAGGATAAGAATAGAATATGAGTGCCATGTGATGAATTGTGCAGGTCGAGTGTAAACCTTATTTTGTCTTCTGAAGCAAACTGATGTGGCTTAAAGAGCAGATGATTCACACACAAACACGTGGTGTAGCAGCACAACCCAACAACCTGCAGTCTGGGCCAAGAACAAGTCCCAACAAGGAAATGACACATCCAGAGAGCAAACACACACTCTCTGCCACTTACACACTAACAAAGCATCAGAATGAATTCATCTTACTGTCCAGGCGTGTCTCCTTGCCATCCACATTACAGATCTTTGTGTAGGAGTCTTCAATGGTGGGGTCGTAGTCCGACACAAAGTAGGCCTATGAGACACAACAAATACGTAGTTGAGTTCACAGTGCAACCGGTCCTTACTGATTACGGACAGCAGCTTTCAGGACGTGGGAGGTGGGACAAACCCTTTCAACAGGTCACTTTATGACATCATTAAAGTTCAAATACACCACCTCAAACCCAGGTTTTAGACATACAAATATTTGTGACAGGATGACACCAGAGCAGTGCACAGCATTCTCACACAGGATGCTTTGTGCAGACACACAAAGCGCTGGTGCAGAACAGAGGTGTGACTTGTGCTCTGCTCCAGGATCACAGCTGTCTGTGACGAGCACCAGGTACCACGTCTGTGAGAGGTTCCATTTCTTTAAACCAGGTGCTGAAATAGGGGAAGCACTCATGCTTCTCAACAAGGAAGCTAAAAGAGACCGGTTACACACAGCTTCCTTCCTTCTCATCTCCACTAAGTGTGACTGTTGTGTGAGTAATCGTTCCATGAAGGTCAGACACAGTTTACAGAGACCTGAAGACATGTCAAACACAGTCACAGAGTCAAGAGCCACAGGACTGCACTGACCCTCTTCAACTTCAAACCATTGTTGAAATGGTTAATGGTTAACTATTAGAGAAAAAATGACTCATAAGGATCCCAAAGACATATCGTTATCTTTGGCTGCTTTCAGTGATGCCGGTATTTGGTTAGACTCTTTCTCTCCGATTGTTCTGAGTTATTTTCATTAGTTACTTCCTCCAAACCATCACCATGTCTATTAGACCCCATTCCTACCAGGCTGCTCAAGGAAGCCCTACCATTATTTAATGCTTTGATCTTAAATATGATCAATCTGTCTTTATTAGTTGGCTATGTACCACAGGCTTTTAAGGTGGCAGTAATTAAACCATTACTTAAAAAGCCATCACTTGACCCAGCTATCTTAGCTAATTATAGGCCAATCTCCAACCTTCCTTTTCTCTCAAAAATTCTTGAAAGGGTAGTTGTAAAACAGCTAACTGATCATCTGCAGAGGAATGGTCTATTTGAAGAGTTTCAGTCAGGTTTTAGAATTCATCATAGTACAGAAACAGCATTAGTGAAGGTTACAAATGATCTTCTTATGGCCTCAGACAGTGGACTCATCTCTGTGCTTGTTCTGTTAGACCTTAGTGCTGCTTTTGATACTGTTGACCATAAAATTTTATTACAGAGATTAGAGCATGCCATAGGTATTAAAGGCACTGCACTGCAGTGGTTTGAATCATATTTATCTAATAGATTACAAATTGTTCATGTAAATGGGGAGTCTTCTTCATGGACTAAGGTTAATTATGGAGTTCCACAAGGTTCTGTGCTAGGACCGATTTTATTCACTTTATACATGCTTCCCTTAGGCAGTATTATTAGAAAACATTGCTTAAATTTTCATTGTTACGCAGATGATACCCAGCTTTATCTATCCATGAAGCCAGAGGACACACACCAATTAGCTAAACTGCAGGATTGTCTTACAGACATAAAGACATGGATGACCTCTAATTTCCTGCTTTTAAACTCAGATAAAACTGAAGTTATTGTACTTGGCCCCATAAATCTTAGAAACATGGTGTCTAACCAGATCCTTACTCTGGATGGCATTACCCTGACCTCCAGTAATACTGTGAGAAATCTTGGAGTCATTTTTGATCAGGATATGTCCTTCAATGCACATATTAAGCAAATATGTAGGACTGCTTTTTTGCATTTGCGCAATATCTCTAAAATTAGAAATGTCTTGTCTCAGAGTGATGCTGAAAAGCTAATTCATGCATTTATTTCCTCTAGGCTGGACTATTGTAATTCATTATTATCAGGTTGTCCTAAAAGTTCTCTGAAAAACCTTCAGTTAATTCAAAATGCTGCAGCTAGAGTACTGACGGGGACTAGGAGAGAGCATATTTCACCCATATTGGCCTCTCTTCATTGGCTTCCTTTTAATTCTAGAATAGAATTTAAAATTCTTCTTCTTACTTATAAGGTTTTGAATAATCAGGTCCCATCTTATCTTAGGGACCTCATAGTAACATATCACCCCAATAGAGCGCTTCGCTCTCAGATTGCAGGCTTGCTTGTAGTTCCTAGAGTTTGTAAGAGTAGAATGGGAGGCAGAGCCTTCAGCTTTCAGGCTCCTCTCCTGTGGAACCAGGTCCCAATTAGGATCAGGGAGACAGACACCCTCTCTACTTTTAAGATTAGGCTTAAAACTTTCCTTTTTGAAAAAGCTTATAGTTAGAGCTGGATCAGGTGACCCTAAACCATCCCTTAGTTATGCTGCTATAGACGTAGACTGCTGGGGGGTTCCCATGATGCACTGTTTCTTTCTCTTTTTGCTCTGTATGCACCACTCTGCATTTAATCATTAGTGATTGATCTCTGCTCCCCTCCACAGCATGTCTTTTTCCTGGTTCTCTCCCTCAGCCCCAACCAGTCCCAGCAGAAGACTGCCCCTCCCTGAGCCTGGTTCTGCTGGAGGTTTCTTCCTGTTAAAAGGGAGATTTTCCTTCCCACTGGCGCCAAGTGCTTGCTCATAGGGGGTCGTTTTGACCGTTGGGGTTTTTCTGTAATTATTGTATGGCTTTTGCCTTACAATATAAAGAGCCTTGGGGCAACTGTTTGTTGTGATTTGGCGCTATATAAATAAAATTGATTTGATTTGAAATGTTTAAAGGTTCAGAATTTTGGAGGTATTATGATATGTAATGTGTTAGAAATGAAATGCCACACTGTATAATGGAAATGAAAACGGTCAACAGATGGCTGAATTCAAAGACACCTCAAAAATCAAAGAGAAAAAAAATGATGCTGTAGACTTGTCTAGTTTGCATAATTCCATTAGAGCAACTCAACATGGTACTCATGTGCTTGTAATCATGTCTGACAATGTTAGGGCTCTGAATGGTGTCCTGGGAGTCTCCTCCCAGATCTGGAGCAAGGCATCACTTACACTTGGGTCATTCCATCTCAAGTCACCCCTCAATTCTGGTCTGTCAGTTGGATGTATTATTCCTATTACAAAGTTATGGTGAAATGCCAAATATTAGGTCTGTATCTTGCAAACATTTTAAGTTACAGCCTTTGGAAATTTTTGTGAAATTTTCACATATTGTGAAAACAGTGTTGTCTACCAACTTTGCATGTTAATGAGCTCCCGATATGCCTCACAGCTTTGAAACTGCTCCTGCCAGGCTAACTTTTGGTGTACAGTTTGGAAATGTTGGCAGTTATGGTGCATCTAGTAAGTAAGTCCCTTCGGCTGCTCCCTCGTTTGCACTCGGGGTCGCCACAGCAAATCCAAGGTGGATCTGCATGTTGAATTGGCACAGGTTTTACGCCGGATGCCCTTCCTGACGCAACTCCACATTACATGGAGAAATGTGGCAGGGGTGGGATTTGAACCCGGAACCTTCTGAATTGAAACCAAGCACATTAACTACTTGGTGGTGTATCTAGTGTGATCTGCTTTCCATAAAGGCCTCAAAATGGAAGAAAACCCAAAATATTACATGTTATTTGTATCTTTGATTAGTTTAAAATCAAAGAAATATACCAGCTATGGCTATAGAACTTTTTGTATGGTGGTTTGTGATATAATGGTACATAGTTACAAAATTAAATGATACACCAGGTTGTTTTAACATAATTTCTAGTTGCTGAAAAAAAATAATTTTGAAGAGTGTGAAAATATGCCAATTTTTGTCACCCCAGATGCCAATGTGGACAGTTGACTGTCATATTCATATTTTTTTACCATATATTCTTACATATCTCAAGATGATATGCTGCAAATATGGTGTTGTTATTGAGCTTTCTTTGTGTGATTATAACTAGACACATTAGCATGACACATTGGCTATTTTGGGTGGATCTGGACATTTTGGGATTAGGTCACTTCATGAATATTGAGAAACACCTTGGTTGCGTCACTAGAAATTGGGAAAACCATAACAACCACATTCCCATTATGTTTAAAAATAGACAAAAATGGCAAAATATCTATTTTAAGAGAATTAGGTCATGCTGGGATTAGGTCGCTGAGCATTGGGCAATACTTAATACTACTTCTAACTACACATTTCCCCATATAATGTCATGTGATGTGAAGAAATGAGCACAGACACGCACTGCTGTCAGCAAACAGCAATGCAAGGAATACCAAACTCACCTTTATTTCTGTAAACCAGTGTAAAACAGTAAATAGATCACTCAAAATCAATTTAGAAGGAAAATAAGAGATGTTTTACCAACTCTTAACAAGAAAGATATTCAAACTAATCATTGTTAATGTGACAATATATGTTTGAAAGTTATTCATGACAAGTGTGATTTGACAAAGTGACAAAGTTTTTTTATTTGGCACACAAAATATTCAAATAGAAAAAAAATGAACAATTCCACAAACAAACACAGACAAAACTAGTGAGTCCGACAGGGTGTGGGCTGAAGCAAAGCTTATTAGCGCCCACCCCTGCTAGTACAAGTCCAACAATTCTAATCAGTCATATTTACATAAATACAAATTCACTATGTCGACACACAGACATACACATCAATATACTATTCACTTATAATTATATTTATATAGTACCAGATCACAAGAAAATTGAATCAAGGCACTTTACGCCAGTAAGGACTAACCTTACCAACCCCCAGAGCAAGCACTAGGCAACTGTGGTGAGGAAAAACTCCCTATAAGGAAGAAACCTCAAGCAGACCAGGCTCTTGGGGGTGACCCTCTGCTTGGGCTGTGCCATATATACCTATATACTTTACAAACATAAATATACACAGTCACTTATATACATATATACCTACCCATATCTATATATCTACATACGCATATACATACCCACACATTCAAATATACAATAAGTCCCACTTATAAATTGAACATTCCATATAAATCAAATTATATTTGCTTCTTTATGATACTTAGACAGAATGTTCTTTTTGAGTAGTTTCTTAAATCTTACTAAGGTACTACTCATTCTAACCTCTGTTGAACATTTGTTCCATTTCCTCACCCCAACCAGACACACAAAAACCCTTTACATTTGTTCTTACTGGTGGTTTCATAAAAATTGCACAATCTCTTAAACTATATCTGGATTCCCTCAATCGGAACAGACTCTGGACATGTCTCGGTAAGGCTTGGTTTTTCACTCGAAATAAAGTTTGAATTGTAATGTAATCAACCAAATCTATGAATTTTAATAAATTTAAAGACACAAATAGAGAATGAGTTGGTTCACGATATTGTTTATTGCAGATGATTTGTATGGCTCGTTTTTGCAAAAGGAATATTGGATTGGTATTTGATTTGTAAGTGTTTCCCCATGACTCAACACAATATGTCATATATGGTACCATCAGAGAATGATATAAAGTAAGTAACCCTTCTTGCGACAGTAGGTCTTTGGCTTTATACAAAATGGCTATAGTTTTTGACAATTTTGATTTCACATAATTTATATGTGGTTTCCAACTAAGTTTATTATCAATTATAACACCTAAAAATTTATTCTCTGTTACTAACTCAATTTCCTTATTGTTTATAGTGCCTGTTTATTTCCAAATATAATACATTTAGTTTTCCCAAGGTTGAGTGACAACTTATTAGCGTCAAACCAAACCTTAAATTTTTCCAGTTCTTTCTCCACTATGTCCAGAAGCTGTTCAAGATTTTCACCGCTACAGAACACAGTTGTATCATCCGCAAAAAAGGACACATCTCAGTGAACTCGACACCCAACTTATATCATTTATATAGATTATAAACAACAAAGGACCCAGCACTGAGCCCTGCGGCACCCCACATGTGACATCCCTGAGTTCAGAATTTGTATTATTGAATTGAACATACTGAAATCTGCCTTGTAAATAACTAGCTATCCATTCATATGCCAGACCTCCGATTCCATATTTCTGCAGTTTAATTAATAGTATTCCATGGTTAATTGTGTCAAACACTTTCTGTAAATAAAAAAAAAAACACCTATTGTGTATTGTTTATTGTCAATTGCAGTTGCTATACTTTCCACAAAGTCCATCAAAGCATGTGATGTAGTTCGAGACCTTCTGAATCCATATTGTTCTTCACAAATGATGTTATGCTTCAGTAAATAATCATTTAATCTTTTAGCAAATATTTTTTTCCAAAATTTTGGAAAATTGTGGCAGGAGTGATATAGGTCTATAATTAGAAAATGTGTGTTTGTCACCAGTTTTAAACAGAGGAATTACTTTGGCTATTTTCATTTGAGAAGGAAATTTACCAGTACTTAGTGACATATTGCAAATATAATTGAACGGTTTTACTATACAATCAATAACTCTTTTTAATAAAGCCATCTCCAAATTATTAAAATCAGTCGATTTCTTACTTTTTGAACCATGAACCAGATCAAGTATTTCCCTTTCATGAGTACCACCAATGAACATTGAAACAGATTTGTTAAACGTTGAATTATTTACCCAGAAGTTATTAGTTGATGAGTCAATTTTACTGGCAAGATTTTTACCCACATTAACGAAGTATTCATTAAAGTGTTCAGCAACAGACTCGTCGTTATCAATCGTGATGTAGTTGTTACTCTGAAAAAATGAAGGATAATCTCTAGTTACTCTATTCTTTTTTACTATTTCATTTAATATGTTCCATGTGTTTTTGATATTATTTCTATTTTTGACAAGTAACTCATTATATTTTTTTACTGAGTCTCGTGATATTGATTAACTTATTCTTATATGTTTTATACTTACTTTCAGCTTCCTTAGTTCGTAGTTTTATGAATTGTTTATATAGTACGTTTTTCTTTTTACATGCCCTCTGAAGCCCCTTAGTTATCCATGGTTTGTTGCTATATTGATTTCTATATATTTTGTCAACAAATGGACAGTGTTTATTATACAAACTGGAAAAAATGGAATTGAAAGCATCATATGACCTGTCAACATCATCAACAAAAACATCTGACCAATTCTGACTTGATAAATCCTCCCTTAAATTATCAATTGTTTCAGGTGTTACTTTTCTACTCATGAATTTGATATTGCTTCGATACATACAACAACCCTCCAATGCAAAGACTGAGAAAACTGGCAAGTGATCACTGATATCACTGACCAGTAGTCCCCCACTAAGATTACCGGATATAACGTTAGTTAAAATATTGTCAATGAGAGTTGATCTATCCATAGTTATTCTGCTAGGATGAATGATGGTTGGAAACAGTCCTAAACAGTACAAGGTGTTTATAAATGAGGTAATTTGTGGATGATTGTGAGGGTTTAAAAAATCTATATTTAAATCTCCACAGACAAATAAATGCTTATTTCTGTTGATTTTGTTGTACATTCCTAAGATAATGTCTTCAAAGGTGTCAATATTTGTCCCAGGAGCTCTGTAAATGCAACTAACAACTATGTTATTGGAGTTTATAGATGTAATTTCTATGGTAACACATTCCATGATGTTGTCCACTGTAAATGACGTTTTTAATGAGTTTACAGTTATAATCTGACTTTACAAACAATGCAACACCTCCGCCCCTTCTCGTCTGCCTATTAACCAGGAACAATTCATAACCATCAAGATATACCAGATCTTTATTATCCTCATTTAACCATGTTTCTGAAATTGCAATAACTGAAAAACGTTTTTTGGATGTTTTCAAACAATCATTAATAGTGGACAGATTACGAGAAAGACTTCTGCTGTTGAAATGTATAATTGAAAAATTTTCATCATTGATTTTATAATTTTTGAATTGTTCTTCTGTAAAATATTTGCACTGTCTCACAATATTCTCACTGAATAAGGTATCAGGATCATTTTCAGATTCGAAGGGGTGGTTAGCAGAGTTATTATAATTAAATGTATCTGGACAGAGCTCCTGGGCAGAAATAAACGGATCATTATCCTTAGTCATTATGTCTCTCTTGTCTCCGGGTGTAGATGATATGGATGAGTGGGTTGCTCCAGTCTGCATCATGGTGCTGTGATGTGTTTGAGTCCTCATACCTATTGTTCATATTTGTCCAGCTCCTCGATGTTCCTTATTGCCATGACTTTTGCTTGTTCTGGTGATCCGTTCAGTTTGATGAATATTTTACAGTTTGAAGTCCATGTGTGCTGGATTTTTCCCTGTTTCTTTAAGAAGCGTGCTTTCCTGGCGATGTCTGCATTCCGTTTGGTCAGATGTTCATTGATGAATACGTTTGTCCCTTTCAGTTTTCTTCCTTGTTTTAACAGTGCTGTTTTGTGTTTTCTGTTGATGAATCTCATGATGACGGTTCGTTTACCACCGTCATTTCTCCGGGGCAGAGGGTGGCACGCTTCAATGTTATTTAAATCCATTTCTATACCTTTAGATAGGAGGAAATCAGCAACCTGTTTTTCCACAGAGCTGACCTCCTGTTCACTGGGCTCCCCTCCGCTCTCATCTGTTACCGCCCGTGCGTAGGACCGTGGTTTGATGTGAAGACCTGTGATGATGACGTCGTTGATTCTGGTGTTCTGCTCCAATTCAGCCACTCTATTTTCCAGCTGCACCAGATGCCGGTCTTTCTCGGCGTTCTGGAGCCGTAATGCCTTCACCTCCTCCACCAGATCCATGATTGATTTCTGTTGCTGCTTCACAACAGAAATCTCCTCTGATAGAAAATCCAGAGATTTTTTAATATCATCACCTTCCTCCGCTGTCAGAACCTTCTTAGGCCCCATGGTCGGCTTATGAGCAGCTTGACGATCGCCGATGTTAACAGCCTGCATTGTTTGTCACCGGGATGGATCTGCACTGCGCTGGTGCCGCGCGGCCTCGGTGTTTCTGCGCTGATGGATCCGCGGTGGCTGCACGAGGCCTCGGGGAAGCGGCACTCGTGACGCGCGGCTTTAATGACGCAGCGCGCGGCCTCAGTGAATTCACCACGTTGGGCGGGCCTCGGACATTGCTGCTGTCCAGTCGCGGGGCTAAGTTGCCGGTTGAGGTGGTATTCCCACTGTCCGGCTTGGCAAACACCGGCATGGCAGATGGCAACTACAAACACCACCTCAGAAAACTCAGGTACAAACTTTTTGCCGCTCGCTCTGACGACACGCAGCTCTGAGAGAGTGATGACACGCAGCTCTGAGAGTTCTGCGTGTGATTTTAAAATCTAAACAGTAAAAGTCAGCTGAGATTATATTATTTTTGGCAATTTATTAAATAAAACAATGAAACTGTTTATGAGTAAGATATTGTGTAAGGGTTTTTTTCCAAACTGCTTATTTGTTATCATGACTGAAATATTGTTGCGACTGCATTCTGATTACAAGACAAAAATTACATGAAGGAAGCTCAATAACAACACCATATTTGCAGCATATCCTCTTGAGATATGCAAGAATATATGGTAAAAATATGATAGTAAACTGTCCACATTGGTATCTGGGGTGATGAAAATTGGTATATTTCAACACTTTTTGAAAATTAGCATTTTTTCAACAACTGTAATGTTTGTGAAAGCAACCTGGTGTATCATTTAAATGTGTAACTATGCTCCATTATACCACAGGGCTGCGAAATGAAAATTGTGAAATCCGAGGAAAATTTGCAGGGGGCTGAGGTCTTGGACCCTGTGGGATCCCAGGAACCAAATAAATTTTTTATCTAATGATACATTTTAAGAATCTCCTGGAACAAAAAAATCTCAAAATTAGTGCATATTTAAAATCACCCTGTATTCAACCTTTCATTTGAACTGTCAATGATCATGTTGAAATAACAGAATATGACGTGGAAGTAGGACCTGGAATGATTTTCCTTTTAATTGTAAACCAAGTTATGCATTAACTCAGAACAATTAAACTACATGAAATTCATGAAGACTGAAAAGACTGTTACAGCATTTCAAAAAACCACAGCTAAAGCTTGTAGAATATTCTGAAAATCATGGCAAAGTATCAATAACATACCTTACAGTAAAAAAGCCACATATTCTTGTGTAAATTCCTGTAAATCCACTCAAAGCCACAGTGTCTTTTTCCAATGAAAAAAGTCTACATTAATAAAAACATTCATATTCTTGTGTAAATTCATGTAAATCAATTCAAAGCCAGTCTTTTTTTTCAATGAAAGAAAGTCTAGATTAATGAAAAAAGTCACATAATCTTTTCTAAAATCCTGTTTGAACAGCACAGTGTTTATTTTCCAGAGAGAAAAATTCTTACCGTGTTTCCTGTTGGCACAGTTCACTTTTCCCGTTTCTTTTATCTTTCAGGTGTGTTGATGAAGCCAGTGACAATTCCACGGATTCTTGTGCTTATCAGACATTTTCAAACAGTCTTTCTCACCATCTTCTCTCTGTCCGACATCGGTCCGTGACACAGACATGCTGCACAATTCTTCTTTTAAAAACTTTAGAGCTCTAAAAGTTTGCAATGCCTACATGCTACATTTAGCTTAAGCATCGTGCAAGAGCCACACAGCGTCGCCGTTTACAACAACTGTCCCAACAGCCAGGCTTTTTGCTCCTTGAAACTCTGCGGTTCCGAGGACACTGATTTGTATCTGTAACACACAGATCAGTGTCCGTGGACCGCCGCGGAGTTATAACACACGCACGGCGTCGTAAAAAAGAACACTTTGCGATAGACATTTTTAAAAAAATCAGTGACGATAACAATTACTTCAGACTTCAGACAACTTTATTGATCCCAAAAAAGGGCAATTATGTTTACACTCCAATTACCTCAGACAAGATACAGCAATTAATCCACAATTATTACTTGTTTACCGTAATAATGGCACACATCAAAATTAAAGACAACACATATACATTTGACATTGTTTATGTGCACTAAACTTGAAGCAGTCCGTCATCCGAATGGAGGCAAAGTGGGTGAAGGCCGCTGCAATTATAAGTCGCGCCGCCAGGCAAGCTTGAGAGAGGACGAGACCTGCCGCAGGGAGGGAGGGGCAGAGAGTGATAAGAGGAGCTGGAGCATGCTTTGGTCCATGTGTAAGTCTGTCAGTTTGTTGTCCTTGTGGGTTGAGATAAGAATGGAGCCAAATAATCTCACCAGAGCCTGGATAAATTCCACTGGAGGAAAAACAGTGGGCAATTGACATTGATGCTAGATAGCCTGTAGTGTTGCAGCCGAGCAGTGAAAAACACTTTTTATAGTTCCCCACACTCAGCCAAATCCCAATTATAAATTAAGAATATTCCTAACTTTGAATTAAGAATATTCACCGGCCTCCGAAACCTTCAGCTTCAACTGCAAGGCACGCATCAGCTCCAGGGTGTCATCCAATTTGCAGTCTGAGAATGCACTGCCTTGCCAACCTCGTTAATCATGACGGACAAGCGAGGGCCCGTGGTTCTAGATGCCACCGTCTTGCAAATTTTCTGGTAGATCAGGGCAGCACATAAGCCAAAAAGTACCAGCCCTGTTACCATAAAACCAAAAATGAATAGGTCCTCGACGTCCTCCACAGAGAAAGGCGCCAAGCATGCCACACACCAGGAACTCCAGGAGTTGAGGACATAGCCCGCAGGATACGTTCCATCTGGGCAGGCAGGATCCCCTGGTCCTGACCTTCTTGTAGAAAAAATGGTGTCAATAGCGTTCAGAGACCAGCTGATCAATTCCATGGTTAATCCAATAGTAGTCCAATAGATCCAGAATCCAATATAGTTTTGAGGAATTCACAAGTCTGGTGAAGTAGGGACTAGAAGGTTAAAGCAGAGAGATAAGGGAGAGTGGAGGAGATGCGACCGCCCTCGTCGGAGTCCCAAGATTATTTACAATTACAGAGTTAAACATAATAACAACTCCTCCCCATGATGAAATACACAGAATTTTGCAGATCCACAGAGTTTTCACAGTCCTGGTAACACCATACAAAAAGTTCTATAGCCATAGCTGGTATATTTCTTTGATTATGAACTAATCAAAGATATGATCGACATGTAAAATTTTGGGATTTCTACCATTTTGAGGCCTTTAGGGTTGGGTATAGAGTAGAGCTGAAACAACTAATCGAGTTAATTGATTAAAATCGATTATTAAAATAGTTGTCAACTAATTTAGTCATCGATTAGTTTTACCGCAAATGTTTCATTTCTTCCATATAATCAACCGAGCTTTGCTTTGAATCTTGAACCAATGAAGGAGTACTTCGAGCTGCTGCTTCATTGGTTTCATTTGTTTTATTTCACTTTATCTTAATTTTTCCCCACTAAAAGCCTAAAGAGCATATGTCTGTGAGGAATATTTACCTTTTTTACGTTAAACTGACCTGTTATGGTCTTCTGAAACAGTTGATAGATGTATTTTATGCTAACACCGATGCTAACGCATTAGCATGTCTATGGCATTTTCAATGTTAAAGTTAGCATTAAGCGACTGGCATTTCAGCATGTTTGTGCATTTGTTTTCTGTATAATAATTAATGGCTCAGCGTTTGCTGTCATAAAAGAGTCAAATGTATTACAAATTATAATATTTTTAATTTATTTTTATTTATATATTAATAATAATAGCAACAATAACAATAGTAACAATAACTAATAATGCTACAATACAATTTTAGAGAAAGAGACATGAGTCACGTGTCATTTTGAAATGACCACATAGTTTACAAGTTATACAGAGAATGTTGCACATATAATGAGTCAGGCTACAGTTTTTGATTTAGGTTTTATGGTTAACTGGTTATGCTAATTGCTCATTTGCAGCAACAAAAATACCTCTTTTTTCACCATATATTTTATAACATTTATATGTTTCAATGTTGTTTTATGGCAACTCAGCACTTTGATAAAGCAATGTCATTTGAAATAATTATTTTTGTTCTTTATTATAAACTGTTTTATTCTTTATTTTATATTTCAACAGCCAAGGGACATCTGATGATTTGTTGATTTTCAAGTAATTTAAGTGTTGTGTGGGCCGCTGAAGAGGAGGTACTGCTGGCCCACCACCACCAGATGGCGCCCTGCTTGAAGTGCGGGCTTCAAGCACTGAGAGGGCGTCAAAGCAACCGGGAGTGACAGCTGTTACTCGTCATCAGCATCAGCTGTCACTCATCCACATCAACACCACCACCTTAAAGGCCGGACTGCAACTCCACCTCCCCGCCGAGAAATCAACTACCAATCAGGTAATTTTCTCTGCTGACTTAAAACATTGAGTAATAATCTGAACTTCTTTGCAGCCGTTTTCCTGTGGCGTTTCCTTATCTGTGGGATTGGCGTAAAGTGTGATCAGCGACGGCTTCGCTTCACACTCCAACCAGATAAGTGGTTAGACAGGAGCTGCACGAGTGTGTGATTGGAGGTGGAGGTGCTCCCTCCTTACTGAATACAGACTGTGGGATTACTGAGTGTGCGACCTCACACTCATCAGGACTGTCTCTGTTCTCTGCCAGCAGTACCGGGTCTGACAGCGGCCACCTGGGGCGCAGGGCTTGGCGGCTCCGGTGTTCTTCAGCTCCGTTGGCTCTGTGTGGATCCGGCTCTTCTCTCGCCAGGCGTCTTCTATCGTCGAGCCTGCCCACACGTCACCTGGTGCATGATTGACAGTCACTATATTGTTATTGTCTGTACGTCGCTGTGTGATTCACAACATTAAATTGTTACTTTTGACTTATCCATTGTCCATTCATTTACGCCCCCTGTTGTGGGTCCGTGTCACGGCACTTTCACAACAGGATTTCTCGGCCAGCGTCATGGATCCTGAGGGGCGTTAACCATCGCTTGAACAGCCAATGGAAGAGCGAGGTGCACAGGCACCAGCAGGAGGCGTGTTGGGTGAGCTGCAGCACATCTTAACCGCCTTTACCGCTCGGTTGGACTTAGTTACCGAGCAGAGCAGTGTTCTCAATCGTAGGATGGAGGCTCTCACAGCCCAGGTGGAAGCGCGTGCACAGGGCGCTGCTGCAGCACCTCCTCCTGCTGACCGTGTGCCAGAAACAGACATTCCGCTGGTCGTTCAACGAACCCCCCCACCTTCCCCTGAAGCATACATAAGCCCTCCGGAGCCGTACGGAGGCTGTGTGGAGACGTGCGCGGACTTCTTGATGCAGTGCTCGCTCGTCTTTTCACAGCGTCCCGTCATGTACGCAGCAGACGCCAGCCGGATGGCTTATGTGATCAATTTGCTTCGAGGAGAGGCACGCGCCTGGGCTACGGCGCTTTGGGAGCAGAATTCACGGCTCCTAACGGTTTATACTGATTTTGTGAGGGAGTTCCGACAGGTGTTCGACCACCCTCATAGAGGCGAGACCGCTTCAAGTGTGCTGCTGTCGATACGGCAGGGGCGTCGGAGCGCAGCGAAGTATACAGTCGACTTCCGCATCGGGGCAGCACGAGCCGGCTGGAATGCTGTTGCGCTCCGCGCCGCCTTTGTAAACGGACTGTCTCTGGTCCTTAAAGAGCACCTGGTGGCGAAGGACAAGCCGCGGGATTTAGATGGGCTTATCGACCTGGTTATACGGTTAGACAACCGATTAACGGAACACCGACGGGAGCGAGACGAAGGGCGTGGTCAGGCACAAGCCGTCCCTCTTCCTCCCGGGTCCGAAAGGAAGCCGACGTCCCCACGCTCCACTGCCAGGGCTCTCCACGTGACAACAGCTCCCACTGCTGACGTTGCTATGGAAACGAGCAGGGCCAAAAAACGATCAGATCAGAGACAAAGGAGGCTGATCCGTGGAGAGTGTTTTCTCTGCAGCTCTACCGAGCACACACAGAGAGAATGCCCCAAACGGTCAAAACAGCAGCACTCGTCCTTAGAGACTGGGCTAAGGGTGGGTCACAACACCCACGTGGGGAAACCCCGACGATCTGCACGAATCCCAGTCACGATCCTTAGTGGGGATCTAACCCTTCACGCCCCAGCACTGGTGGACACGGGGTCGGAGGGGAATCTGCTGGATAGCAGATGGGCAAAGGAGGTTGGGCTCCCTCTAGTGGCCTTACCGTCACCATTGTCGGTGCGGGCGCTAGATGACACCCTTCTTCCACTAATCACACACCAGACACAGCCAGTGACATTGGTGGTGTCTGGGAATCACAGGGAGGAGATTGTGTTTTATGTAACACCTTCTACCTCCCGAGTAATTTTGGGTTTTCCATGGGTGTTAAAACACAATCCCCGGATTGATTGGCTGTCTGGGGTTGTGGTTCAGTGGAGCGAAACCTGCCACCGGGAGTGTTTAGGATCCTCGGTTCCACCCGGTGTGACAGCTAAGGAGGAGGTTTTAGTCCCCCCCAATCTGGCGGCGATGCCAGCCGAGTACCACGACCTTGCTGACGTCTTCAGCAAGGATCTGGCACTCACGCTGCCCCCGCACCGTCCGTACGATTGTGTCATTGATTTGATACCTGGTGCTGAGTACCCGTCCAGCAGGCTGTACAACCTCTCACGTCCGGAACGCGAATCAATGGAGACCTACATCCGGGACTCGTTAGCTGCCGGGTTGATCCGGAACTCCACCTCCCCGATGGGTGCTGGTTTCTTTTTTGTGGGCAAGAAGGACGGCGGACTCCGTCCATGCATTGATTACAGAGGGCTGAACGAGATCACGGTTCGCAACCGATACCCGTTACCTCTGTTGGATTCAGTGTTCACGCCCCTGCATGGAGCCCAAATTTTCACGAAATTGGATCTTAGGAATGCTTATCACCTGGTTCGGATCCGGGAGGGAGACGAGTGGAAGACGGCATTTAACACCCAGTTAGGTCACTTTGAGTACCTGGTCATGCCGTTCGGCCTCACCAATGCGCCCGCGACGTTCCAAGCATTGGTTAATGACGTCTTGTGGGACTTCCTGCATCGGTTTGTCTTCGTATATCTAGACGATATACTCATCTTTTCTCCGGATCCTGAGACCCATGTCAAGCATGTACGTCAGGTCCTACAGCGGTTGTTGGAGAACCGGCTGTTTGTGAAGGGCGAGAAGTGTGAGTTCCACCGCACTTCTTTGTCTTTCCTGGGGTTCATAATCTCCTCCAACTCCGTTGCCCCTGATCCGGCCAAGGTTGCAGCGGTGAGAGATTGGCCCCAACCAACGAACCGTAGGAAACTACAACAGTTCCTCGGTTTTGCAAATTTCTACCGGAGGTTCATCAAGGGCTACAGTCAGGTAGTTAGCCCCCTGACAGCCCTGACCTCCACAAAAGTCCCCTTCACCTGGTCGGATCGGTGCAAAGCCGCGTTTAGGGAGTTGAAACGCCGGTTCTCAACTGCACCGGTTCTGGTGCAGCCCGATCCCAAGCGCCAGTTTGTTGTTGAAGTGGATGCCTCTGACTCAGGGATAGGAGCCGTGCTGTCCCAGAGCGGGGAGTCCGACAAGGTTCTCCATCCATGTGCCTACTTTTCCCGCAGGTTGACCCCAGCTGAACGGAACTATGACGTCGGCAATTGGGAACTTCTTGAGGAGTGGAGACACCTGTTGGAGGGAGCATCTGTACCATTTACGGTTTTCACGGACCATCGGAACCTGGAGTACATCCGGACCGCGAAGCGTCTGAACCCCAGGCAAGCCCGCTGGTCGCTGTTCTTCGGGCGTTTTGACTTCCGGATCACCTACCGCCCCGGGACAAAGAACCAACGATCTGACGCCCTGTCCCGGGTGCATGAAGAGGAGGTCAAGACCGAGCTGTCAGACCCCCCTGAAACCATCATCCCCGAGTCCACTGTCATGGCCACCCTTACCTGGGACGTGGAGAAGACCGTCCGGGAGGCCCTGACACGGAGCCCGGACCCGGGGACAGGTCCGAAGGACAAACTGTATGTCCCACCAGAGGCCAGGGCTGCGGTCCTTGACTTCTGTCACGGTTCCAAGCTCTCCTGTCACCCAGGGGTGCAAAGGATCGTGGCAGTGGTCCGGCAGCGCTTCTGGTGGGCGTCTATGGAAGCCGACGTCTGGGAGTATGTCCAGGCCTGCACCTACCTGTGCCAGGGGCAAACCCGACCATCACAAGGCCCAAGGCCTCCTCCAGCCTCTGCCTGTGCCTCGTCGCCCCTGGTCTCATATCGGCCTGGACTTTGTCACGGGCCTCCCGCCGTCCCAGGGCAACACCACCATCTTAACGATAGTGGACCGGTTCTCCAAGGCGGCCCACTTCGTGGCCCTCCCGAAGCTCCCGACGGCCCAGGAGACTGCAGACCTCCTGGTCCACCACGTCGTGCGTCTGCATGGGATTCCAGCAGACATTGTCTCAGATCGTGGTCCTCAGTTCTCCTCCCAGGTCTGGAGGAGTTTCTGCAGGGAACTGGGGGCCACCGTCAGTCTCTCGTCTGGGTACCACCCCCAGACGAACGGGCAGGCAGAGCGGACTAACCAGGAACTGGAGCAGGCCCTCCGCTGCGTGACCTCCGCGCATCCGACGGCCTGGAGTGACCATCTGGCCTGGATCGAGTACGCTCATAACAGCCAAGTCTCGTCTGCCACCGGCCTCTCCTCGTTTGACGTGTGTTTGGGGTACCAGCCCCCATTGTTCCCGCTAGTGGAGGGAGAGGTCGGGGTGCCCTCGGTCCAGGCTCATCTGAGAAGGTGCCGTCGGGTGTGGCGTACCGATCCACCCGGTTTTCCATGTGTCACGCATCAAACCACACCACGTTTCACCCCTCTGTACCCCCGGACCGGCGCCGCCTCCTGCCCGGATCATCGACGGGGAGCCGGCTTGGACCGTGCGCCGGCTCCTGGACGTCCGTCGGAAGGGCCGGGGGTTCCAGTATTTGGTGGACTGGGAGGGTATATGGACCCGAAGAACGCTCCTGGGTGAAGAGGAGCTTCATCCTGGACCCGGCCCTCCTGGCCGACTTCTACCGGCGGCACCCGGACAAGCCTGGTCGGGTTGAGGGGGGTTCTTCAGCTCCGTTGGCAGTGGAAGCTGTGTGGATCCGGCTCTTCTCTCGCCAGGCGTCTTCTATCGTCGAGCCTGCCCACACGTCACCTGGTGTATGATTGACAGTCACTATATTGTTATCGTCTATACGTCGTTGTGTGATTCACACATTAAATTGTTACTTTTGGCTTATCCATTGTCCGTTCATTTACGCCCCCTGTTGTGGGTCTGTGTCACGACACTTTCACAACATTAAGTTTTCAAATAATGTTCTGTTGTTAAATAAAGTGATGGAAGGAGAGAAAAATTGTTTCCCTGGCACATTTTTAAAAACTTCCCCGCTAATCCAATTAATCGTGTCGAAACCCCATCAGATTCATCGATGATCCAAATAATCGTCTGTTGCAGTCCTAGTATAGACAACCGGTTGTTTTCAGGTATTGTTAAGAAATTATTCAATCCACCGATAAAGTCTTTTTGCTTAACGATTCCCTTATCAGTCCTGCAGAGCGGCCGCTGTTTTTGAGGGTGTTTGTCGGGAAAAAGATCATTTCTCTACGTTGATTACAGACCCTGCAGTGGGTCTGTAATCAACCGCTTCTGCAGCGCTACTCCACTTTGAAGCATGAACCATTGAAGCAGTGCTTCAATCCGCTGGCTCGTTGGTTCTTTCATTCGCTGCTCTTCAGAAGCAGCAACTCCGCTTCTTAACCCCTCTCAAAGCCGTTAAAATGTGTCAATCATGAGTCACTTTTGCGTGGATTAAAGTCACTTAAAGTCACAAGAATCGTCCTCCGTTCCGTTGGCACAGCTCCAAATGCTGCGCGGCCCTCTGCTGAGTAGGGCTGAAACGATTAATTGAGTAATTTGAATAATTCAATTACAAAAAATGTTCAACACTAATTCTTTGCCTCGAGGCTTCGCTTAAAGCTGTAGTACATATGCCAGGCCTGTAGGTGGCACTGTAACACTCCCACAAAAAGAACAGAGAAGAAGACCGTAGAGCATGCCCATAACTAATGTAAGCGCTAATCACAGTAGCTTGCATTGTGTCATGTGGCTCCACAACACAATGCTGGACATATGATGACGATACACAAAAGAAGAAGAATGTAGCTCGCGACGCTGCAAGCTTACAAAGCCACACTCTGAATTAAAAAAAGCCTTTTAAGAGAAAGGGTTCGTGCTGATCGTCTGAAATGGACTTATTATGCATATAAAGTGAAGCAGTGCGTTTATATATATATATATATACATATATATATATATATACACACACACACACGACGGCTGTCCATAAAGTATAGGTCCTTTTTATTTTTTTCAAAAACTATATGGATTTCATTCATATGTTTTTACGTCAGACATGCATGAACCCTCGTGCGCATGCGTGAGTTTTTCCACGCCTGTCGGTGACGTCATTCGCCTGTGAGCACTCCTTGTGGGAGGAGTCGTCCAGCCCCTCGTCGGAATTCCTTTGTCTGAGAAGTTGCTGAGAGACTGGCGCTTTGTTTGATCAAAATTTTTTCTAAACCTGTGAGACATATCGAAGTGGACATGGTTCGAAAAATTAAGCTGGTTTTCAGTGAAAATTTTAACAGCTGATGAGAGATTTTGAGGTGACACTGTCGCTTTAAGGACTTCCCACAGTGCGAGACGTCGCGCTGCGCTCTCAGGCGGCGTCATCAGCCTGTTTCAAGCTGAAAACCTCCACATTTCAGGCTCTATTGATCCAGGACGTCGTGAGAGAACAGAGAAGTTTCAGAAGAAGTCGGTTTCAGCATTTTATCCGGATATTCCACTGTTAAAGGAGATTTTTTTAATGAAAGACGTGCGGACGGGTCCGCGCGTCGGGACGCAGCCGGCGCGGAGCAGCGGCACAGGAAAAACACCTCTGTGTTGATAACCATTTGTAAAATCCAGGTGGCTTTTGATGGCTTTCAGTGGAGTGAGTATATGAGAAATTGTTTAACAGCTGGACATGTTCCAACTTGTCCTTAAGGCTTCCAACAGAGGTGTTTTTCCTGTGGCGGAGCGTCGCGGCAGCTGCGAGCCGACGCGCGGACCCGTCCGCACGTCTTTCATTAAAAAAATCTCCTTTAACAGTGGAATATCCGGATAAAATGCTGAAACCGACTTCTTCTGAAACTTCTCTGTTCTCTCACGACGTCCTATATATATACGAAGTCTGTTAGAAAAGTATCCGACCTTATTATTTTTTTCAAAAACCATATGGATTTGAATCACGTGTAATTACATCAGCCATGCTTGAACCCTCGTGGGCATGCGAGAGTTTTTTCACGCCTGTCGGTTACGTTATTCGCCTGTGGGCAGTCTTTGAGTGAGGAGTGGCCCACCTTCTCGTCGATTTTTTCATTGTTTAGGAATGGCTCAGAGACTGCTGCTTTGTTTGATAAAAATTTTTTCAAAACTGTAAGGCACAACTGAGTGGACAAATTATAAATTCAGCTGGTTTTCGGTGAAAATTTTAACGGCTGATGAGAGATTTTGGTGTGTAAGTGACGCTTTAAGGACGGCCCACGGTGCCTGACGGCGATCTGCGCTCCGAGGCGGCGTTGTCTCGCTGTTTCAAGCTGAAAACTTCCACATTTCAGGCTCTGTTCACCCAGTAAGTCGTCAGAGAACAGAGAACTTTCAGAAGAGCTCAGGATCAGCAGTTTTTTCGGACATTCCACTGTTAAAGGAGATTTTGTAATGAAAGAACGTGCGGGCAGAGTCGCATGTCGGGCCGGACCCGACCGTGGGGGGTCGCGACAGGAAAAACACCTCCATTGGAAACCTTAACGGACAAGTTGGAACATGCCCAGCTGTTAAACAATTTCTCAGTTACTCACTTGCTGAAAGCCATCAAAAGCCGCCTGAATTTTACAAATGGTTTTCAACACGGAGGTGTTTTTCATGTCACGGCGCAGACGGATTTGCCACGTCGTCACGGATCCGACTCGGCAAATTCGTCCGCACGTTCTTTCATTACAAAATCTCCTTTAACAGTGGAATGTCCGGGTAAACTCCTGATGCCGGCTTCTTCTGAAACTTCTGTTCTCTGACGACGTCCTGGGTGAACAGAGCCTTAAATTAGGATGTTTTCAGCTCGAAACAGCCAGACAGACGCCACCTCCGACCTCGCTGCGCCAATCCGCTTTGTGGGCTGTCCTTAAAGCGAAAGAAACTCCACAATCTCTCATCAGCCGTTAAACTTTTCATCGAAAACTAGCTGAATTTCTCGAATAGTGTCCACTCGGATATCCCTCACAGGTCCTGAAAAAATTTTGATAAAGCAACACGCGCCGTCTCCAGCGGCTTCTCAGACAAAGAGATTCCGACGGGCGGGGTGGAGCACTCCTCACTCAAGGCCTGCCCACAGGCGACTGACACGTGTGAAAAAACTCATGCATGCGCACGAGAGTTCAAGCATGTCTGGTGTAATCGCACGTGATTCAAATCCATATAGTTTTTTTTTTGTAAATAAAACTGCCGGTTAGTTTTATCACAGACCTCGTATATATATATTTTTTTTAAATCACGGTATGCTCCACTGGTCATTCTCCACCTCCACAGATGAAGCAAAAGGACACGCACTTTAAATGAATCATGTTTAACTATTCCAAAAAAAAAAAAAAAAATGCCTAGATTCAGATTTGATAAGACTTTTTGCCAACAGGTTGTACAGTTAAATTACACTATGTAACAAATTTTTATTTTTTGTTTTTGTTCCTGGGTACACAGTGTGTTTTCCTAACCTGTTATGCCTTAAATAAATAGAAAATAGCTGTTATTCCACAGAAACTTTGCTTCTGTGATCAGGACAATGATATTTTGAAATTGTCTGTTTTCAAGAATATTCTCGATTCGCCTTCACTACTACTGAGTAGTCTTCTAGAATATTCTTTAACTGCTAGAACTGTCCAGAACTTTCTAGAAGTTTCCAGAATTATCTAGAAATTTCAAGAAACTTTTAGAAAATAAAATCAAAGTTTGTGCTGAATGTAGTCATTTTTCCATAGAGTTTAGACATAAGCAGTTGAAATATAACACTTAGAAGCCAGGAACAAAAATTGTGTTACATAGTGTTATCAGTGCAGCTGTTGTGGAAACGCTGAACTCCACAGCCACAACAATGAATAAATCACAGCAATAAAAAGTACAAAAGAAATGTGCAATAAGAGAAAAAAAGAATGTCCTGTCTGCAGACTGAAGATTTCACAGAGCGCCTGAGCTTATGGTTTGGCAAAGCTCCAAAACTCAACAATGTGAAAAAATAATTACCTGGGAAAACAGAGAGAGGGAACATCCTAAACTAAAAATCTGCATGATGGCACAGCAACATTGTGCCATTCCTTAGGGAGAGCCCTGCCACTACTGATATTGTTTAAAAACACAAAAGTACTTTTTATCTGGTTTCTTGATTAATCGATAAAATAATCAATAGAATACTCAATTCAAAAAAATATTTGATAGCTGCAGCCCTACTGCTGAAACAGAGTCTGGTCAGAATTAATAACTTCAAAGCGAATCGCCGCTTTAAATAAAATTACACCTCTTTTGAAATGTTGTAATACAGACAATAAACTACAATCGACTAAAACATTTTTTTTTCCTCCCAAAATGAGACGACCTGCATTCTTTATGAATTACATCCTGATGTGTCGCGCAGCTCAGCTCAGAGGTATGGAAAGACATTCATGCCAATTATGTCTGAAAGGAAATGTTTTTGACAAAAACTACAGATTTTGTTTATTTCTATCTATGTCCAGAGATCAAGGATCCACCATGTAGAGTTTATTATGTCCAGAGTTTAACGATCCAGTGACCAATTTCTTATTTATTTAAGGCTCAATAAAATGTAGTTGACATAGCAAACCTGTAAAGCCTACTTTTAGTACAAAAGAATCAAAAAGGAATCGGATCAGTATCGATAAAATCTTATCAATACCCATCCCTACACTACATACACCAAAACTGCCACAATTTACCAACTCTACACCAAAGGTTAGCCTGACATGAGCAGTTTCAAAGCTGTGAGGCACATTATTGATGTGCAAAGTTGGTAGAAAACACAGTTTTCATGATATGTGAAAAATTAATTTGGAATGTAATTAACATAAAATTGACAGAATAAAGCTGAGGGGTGACCTGGGATTTTTTTTTTTCAAAGCTGGGTGATTTCAGATGGAATGATTTTTGTGTACAGTG
This sequence comes from Thalassophryne amazonica, assembly GCF_902500255.1. Classification (NCBI taxonomy): domain Eukaryota; kingdom Metazoa; phylum Chordata; class Actinopteri; order Batrachoidiformes; family Batrachoididae; genus Thalassophryne; species Thalassophryne amazonica. Next base: position 88,048,563 of record NC_047118.1, read on the forward strand.
GTCCCTCATTTATCACGGGAGTTACATTCTAAAAACAGCCCGCAATAGGCAGCGTTATTTTTTTACAATTATTATAGATGTGTTAAAAACCCTCACTACACACTTTATACACTTTTTTCAAACAGGCATTAACATTTTCTAACTTTTCTCTCATGTGTAAACACTCTCAAAGTTCAAACCTTAGTAGAAAAATAAGACCAACCTGTTTTCAGGCCCAAACATTTGTTTGAGAAATAAAAATAGAACGTTTTCCTACAAATAATTATGATGGCCTTTAGAACTAAAATTTTATTTTAACGATCAACCTACAAGGCTGGACACATAAGAAATTATTAATAGTGACTGTTTCACAGTTCCTCTGATCGCGTCTCTTCGTTGTGGCGCCGCTCCGTTAGCGTGTTTTTCCACTGAGTGACACCTCGGTGCAGGTGTCTTTTTCTGAGTGAAGAACACAGTTATGGGTAGTTGTTGGCGCTCTTTTTTCTTCTGGGCGAGAAGATTCTTATAAACAGACACGCAGAACACAATGCGCGTGCTCTGCCTTTGCGGTGCTGTGACCAGCCTGCTTGATGAGGACGCAGAACACAGTGCGCTGTAAAAAAACAACACCCAAAAAAAGCATGCAAAATTGGACTAAAAAAAATCCACAAAACTGCGAGGCCGCGAAAGGTGAACCACGTTATAGCGAGGGACCACTGTATTGTTACACCCCTATTGCTGAATACTAAGGAGGATCGCAGCTTCCCACCCTTTTTATTGAGGGAAACTATACTCTTTTTCTGAATATACTTCATGTTTTTCCGACCTCATTTTCAGTGTCCCTATTCAGTAGTTCTGATTTGCGAAGTGTCTTCGATAACTGTTCAATGTATACATTGAACAGTTCTCAAAGAGTATTGTATTTATTATATAAATATATAATAAATAATAAGGAATATCATTCCATTGGTGATTGTTTAAGATGTCAAATAAAGCATTTGTTTAATGGTACGTGTTGATTTATTGTGGCATATGTTGCTTATAATGATTTAGAGCTTTACCACATTGAAACAAGTTGTTGTTCTTTAGCCCTTCCCTCTGTAGTTGTGGGCACCTGTAGGGCTCTGTGTTGAAGAGTCCTGATCACCCCAGGCTTGTGTTCAAGGGGGTGGTTTGAGCCAAAGAGCAGATATTGGTCAGTGTGAGTGGGATTTCTGTAAACCCCTGTCTGGAGCTGCCTGTTCTCTCCAACCGTAACATCGCAGTCCAAGAAGGCTAAATGGTTGTTTCTGGCATCCTCAAGTGTGAACTTGATATTGGAGTCCACCGAGTTGATGTGCTCTGTAAAGTCCTCAACTTCCTGTTGCTTCATTTTAACCATGAGTCATCGACATATCTGAACCAGTGACAAGGGGCGATGCCCGTGAATGACGTCAAGGCTCTCTTCTCCACTAGCTCCATGCACAGATTGGCCACAATGGGCGATACCGGAGACCCCATCGCACAACCATGGATCTGCCTGTAGTAATTCCCCCTAAACAGGAAATACGTGGTGTTAAGACAGATCTCCAAGAGTTGGCAGATGTGGTCTGGTGTGAGTTTGGTCCTTTCAAGTAGAGACGCATCCTCCAGCAGTCTCTGCCTCACAGCTGAGACGGCCTTAGTGGTGGGGATGCAGGTGAACAACGATGTCACATCAAATGACACCATAGTTTCATCTGCCTCCAGCTGAAGGTCCTTGATCTTGTTCACAAAATCTTGTGTGTTCTCCACATGGTGGTCTGAGTTACCCACTAGAGGAGCCAAAATCTACTTGAGGTGCTTGGCCAAATTGTACGTGATGGAATCTGTGCTGCATACAATAGGCCTGAGTGGCGCGTTTGTGGATTTTGGGCAGTCCATAGATGCATGGAGTGGCGTCCCCAAGGTACAGTCTGTAGTATGCCTGCCTGTCGATGAGTCCCTCTTTCTTCAGGTTTTGGAGGTAGTTAATGATTTTCTTCTTATAGCCACCTGTGGGGTCTCTCTTCAGATGCTTGTATGTATTGGAGTCACTGAGCAAGTTGTTGATCTTGGCCTTGTAGTCCGATGTGTTCAGGACCACCGTGCATCTGCCTTTATTCGCTGGCAGGATAAAAGGATGCTTTGGTCCTTCTGCAGTGCTGACAAAGCTTTCCGTTCTTCTCCTGTGATGTTGGACGCAGGAGGCTTAGCACTGTTCAGCACTGCTGTGACTCTTAGTCGGAGGTCCCGAGCTTCTGACACTGACAAACTCTTATGTTTAATGGCTGACTCTACTGCAGTGATGTAACCTACTGTCGGTATATGTTTAGGGGTCACTGAGAAATTTAGTCCTTTTGCGAGCACATCCTTTTCTATCTGTGTAAGAACCCTGTCAGAGAGATTCTTTACCCAATTTTCCCTGTTGTCACTAATTTGTCTGGGTGTATCTTTAGAACTACCCCCACTGAAAGTACGCCTTTTCTGCACTAAAAGGTTGTGAAACTTCCTGATTTGCCGCTCCTTACTTTTTAAATGCACAGACATTTGAATTTTAACTCAGCCACATGGGGTGTGCAGCCAGTACATTCTGAGTGAGGGTCCCAAGCCTGGATAAATGAGGAGGGCTGCATCAGGAAGGGCATCCGGCGTAAAACAAGCCAACCCAACTATGCAGACGAAGAATCGAATTTGTATACCGGATCGGTCGCGGCCTGGGTTAACAACGTCCGCCACCGTTGCTGTTGCCCAACAGGGTGCCGGTGGAAATTGGGGTACTGCTGGGCAAAGACGTCGAAGAAGAGGAGGAGAACGTTTCCACAAACAGCGAGAGAAGAAGAAAACTAGAAGGGTGGAAATGAGAGTGGGGACTTTGAATGTTGGTAGTATGGCTGATATGATGGAGAGGAGAAAGGTAGACATATTGTGTGTGCAAGAGACCAAGTGGAAGGGAAGTAAGAGCAGGAGCATCGGCGGTGGGTGCAAGTTGTTGTACCGTGGTTAGGACAGGAAGAGAAATGGCGTTGGGGTCATTTTAAAGGAAGAGTATGTTAAAAGTGTGTTGGAGGTTAAGCAAGTGTCTGACAGGGTGATGAGTGTGAAGTTGGAAATTGAAGGGGTGATGATGAATATCAATATTGCATATGCCCCACAGGTAGGTTGTGAGATGAAGGAGAAAGAAGATTTCTGGAGTGTGTTAGATGAGGTGGTGGAGAGCATGAAAAAGTGGTGATAGGAGCGAACGTCAATGGGCATGTTGGTGAAGCGAACAGAGGTGATGAGGAAGTAATGGGTAGATATGGTATCAAGGATAAGAATGGGGAAGGACAGATGGTAGTTGATTTTGCAAAAAGGATGGAAATGGCTGTGGTGAATACCTACTTTAAGAAAAGGGAGGAGCACAGGGTAACATATAAGAGTGGAGGAAGGTGCACACAGGTGGACTACATTCATTATAGGAGATGCAAGCTAAAAGAAATCAGAGACTGTAAGGTGGTGGCAGGAGAGAGTGTCGTTAGCATGATGGTTGTTTGTAGGATGACTTTTGAGGTAAAGATGAAGAAGAGAGTGAGAGCTCAACAAAGGATCAGATGGTGGAAGCTGAAGGAGGAAGACTGTTGTGTGAAATTTAGTGAGCAGGTGAGAGAAGCACTGTTTGGAGGGGAAGCAATTTTGGACAACTGGAAAAGTACTGCAGATGTGGTGAGGGAGACAGCTAGGACAGTACTGGGTATGACATCTGGACAGTGGAAGGAAGACAAGGAGACTTGGTGATGGAATGAAGAGGTCCAGGAAAGCATAAGGAGAAAGAGGTTGGTGAAAAAGTTTTGGGATAGTTGGAGAGATGAAAAAAGTAGACAGGAGTACAAGGAGATGCGGTGTAAGGCGAAAAGAGAAGTGGCAAAAGGGAAGGAAAAGGCATATGCCAGACAAAGGGACAGAGCTGGAAAGGATGTGGAGCATGTTAGGGTGGTAAAAGGTGCACATGGTAATGTGCTGACAACTGAGTGTGTGCTGAGAAGGTGGAGGGAATATTTTGAAGAGCTGCTGAATAAAGAAAATGAGTGAGAGAAAAGGCTGGGTGATGTGGTGAGAGTAAATCAGGAAGTACAAGAGATTAGTAAGGAAGAAGTGAGGTCTGCTATGAAGAGGATGAAGAGTGGAAAGGCAGTTAGTCCAGATGACATTCCAGTGGAGGCATGGAAATGTCTAGGAGAGATGGCAGTAGAGTTTCTAACCAGATTGTTTAATAAAATCTTGGAAAGTGAGAGGATGCCTGACGAGTGGAGACGAAGTGTGCTGGTTCCTATTTTCAAGAACAAGGGTGATGTACAGAGCTGCAATAACTACAGAGGCATAAAGCTGATCAGCCACAGCATGAAGTTATGGGAAAGAGTAGTAGAAGCTAGGCTTAGAAAACAGGTAAAGATCTGTGAGCAGTAATATGGTTTCATGCTGAGAAAGAGCACTACAGATGCAATGTTTGCTCTGAGAATACTGTTGGAAAAGTACAGAGAAGGCCAGAAAGAGTTACATTGTGTGTTTGTGGACTTAGAAAAAGCTTATGATAGGGTGCCAAGAGAAGAGCTGTGGTATTGTATGAGGAAGTCTGGAGTGGCAGAGAAATATGTTAGGGTAGTGCAGGACATGTACAAGAATAGTGTGACAGCGGTGAGATGCGCAATAGGAATAAGAGACTCATTGAAGGTGGAGGTGGGATTACACCAAAGATCAGCTCTGAGTCCTTTCTTGTTTGCAGTGGTAATGGACAGGTTGACAGATGAGATCAGACAGGAGTCCCCATGGACTATGATGTTTGCAGATGACATCGTGATCTGTAGTGAGAGAACAGAGCAAGTTGAGTCTAGTGTGGACAGGTGGAGATATGCTTTGGAGAGAAGGGGAATGAAAGTCAGTAGAAGCAAGACTGAGTACATGTGTGTGAATGAGAGGGAGCCCAATGGAATAGTGCAGTTACAAGGAGTAGAAGTGGTGAAAGTAGATTACTTTAAATATTTGGGGTCAGCTGTTCAAAGTAACAGAGAGTGTGGTAGAGAGGTGAAGAAGAGAGTGCAGGCAGGGTGGAGTGGGTGGAGAAAGGTGGCAGGAATGATTTGTGACCGAAGAATATCAGCAAGAGTGAAGGGGAAAGTTTACAAGACAGGAAGCAGAGCTGGAGGTGGGACAGCTGAAGATGTTGAGATTCTCTTTGGGAGTGGTGAGAATGGACAAGATTAGGAATGAACATATCACACAGAGGGACAGCTCAGGTGGGACGGTTTGGAGACAAAGTCAGAGAGGCGAGACTGAGATGGTTTGGACATGTGCAGAGGAGGGACCCAGGGTATATCTAAGACACAAAATCAGTGTGTGTGTGTGTGTGTTTCTCTTCCACAGTGTGTGTGTGTGTGTGTGTGTGTTTCTCTTCCACAGTGTGTGTGTGTGTGTGTTTCTCTTCCACAGTGTGCGTGTGCGTGTTTCTCTTCCACAGTGTGTGCATGTGCGTGCGTGCGTGTTTCGCTTCCAGTGTGCGTGTGCGTGCGTGTTTCGCTTCCACAGTGTGTGCGTGCGTGCGTGCGTGTTTCGCTTCCACAGTGTGTGCGTGCGTGCCTCTTCCACAGTGTGTGCGTGCGTGCGTCTCTTCCAGTGTGTGTGTGCGCGCGTCTCTTCCACAGTGTGTGTGTGCGTGCGTCTCTTCCAGTGTGTGTGTGCGCGCGTCTCTTCCACAGTGTGTGTGTGCGCGTGTCTCTTCCACAGTGTGTGTGTGCGTGTTTCGCTTCCACAGTGTGTGCGTGTGCGTGCGTGCGTGTCTCTTCCACAGTGTGTGCGTGTGCGTGCGTGCGTCTCTTCCACAGTGTGTGCGTGTCTCTTCCACAGTGTGTGCGTGTGTGTTTTTCTGTTCCACAGTGTTTGTGCGTGTGTTTTTCTGTTCCACAGTGGTGTTCTCTTCTTCATGTTTAATGGCGGTTGTGCAACCAGCTTCTATGGAGCATTACTGCCACCAACTGGACTGCAGTGTTGGTCAGATGGCTAACATCCCCAAAACCAAATAAAAAAAAAACAGACGTTGAATCATATCCTGTGCAGTAATCCTGTAGTCACAGTGTGTGTGTGTGTGTGGTGTGTGCGCCTCTTTCTCTTGCACAGTGTGTGTGTGGTGTGTGCGCCTCTTTCTCTTGCACAGTGTGTGTGTGGTGTGTGCGCCTCTTTCTCTTCCACCGTGTGTGTGTGTGTGTGCGCGCCTCTTTCTCTTCCACCGTGTGTGTGTGTGTGCGCGCCTCTTTCTCTTCCACCGTGTGTGTGTGTGCGCGCGCCTCTTTCTCTTCCACCGTGTGTGTGTGTGTGTGCCTCTTTCTCTTCCACAGTGTGTGGTGTGTCTCTTCCACAGTGTGGTGTGTGTGTGCGTTTCTCTTCCACAGTGTGGTGTGTGTGTGCGTTTCTCTTCCACAGTGTGCGTGTCTTCCAGTGTGTGTGCGCGTTTCTCTTCCACAGTGTGCGTGTGTGTCTTCCAGTGTGTGTGTGTGCGCGTTTCTCTTCCACAGTGTGCGTGTGTGTGTGCACGCGCGCCTCTCTCTTCCACAGTGTGTGGTGTGTGCCTGTCTTTCTCTTCCACAGTGTGTGGTGTGTGTGTGTGATTCTATTCCACAGTGTGTGTGGTGTGCGCGCGTGCGTGCGTGTCTCTTCCACAGTGTGTGTGTGCGTGCGTGCGTGTGCCTCTTCCAGTGTGTGTGTGCGCGTGCGTGCGTGCCTCTTCCAGTGTGTGTGTGCGCGTGCGTGCCTCTTCCCGTGTGTGTGTGTCTCTTCCACAGTGTGTGTGTGTGTGTGTGTGTGCGCGTGTGTCTCTTCCACAGTGTGTGTGTGTGTGTGTGTGTGCGCGCGTGTGTCTCTTCCAGTGTGTGTGTGTGTGTGTGTGCGCGTGTGTGTCTCTTCCACAGTGTGTGTGTGTGTGCATGTGTGCGTGTGTTTTTCTGTTTCACAGTGTGTGTGTGCATGTGTGCGTGTGTGTTTTTCTGTTCCAGTGTGTGTGCGCGTGTTTTTCTGTTCCACAGTGTGTGTGCGTTTTTCTGTTCCACAGTGTTCTCTTCTTCATGTTTAATGGCAGTTGTGCAACCAGCTTCTATGGAGCATTACTGCCACCAACTGGACTGCAGTGTTGGTCAGAAGGCTAACATCCCCAAAACCAAATAAAAAAAAACAGCCGTTGATTCATATCCTGTGCAGTAATCCTGTAGTCACAGTGTGTGTGCGCGCCTTTCTCTTCCACAGTGTGTGTGTGTGTCTTCCACAGTGTGTGGTGTGTGTGTGTGTGATTCTCTTCCACAGTGTGTGGTGTGTGTCTTCCAGTGTGTGTGTGCGCGTGCCTTTCTCTTCCAGTGTGTGTGTGCGCGTGCCTGTCTCTTCCACAGTGTGTGTGTGCGCGTGTGTGTGTGTGTGTTTTCTTCTGTTCCACAGTGTGTGTTTTTTTCTGTTCCACAGTGTGTGTGTTTTTTCCTGTTCCACAGTGTGTGTGTGTTTTCTTCTGTTCCACAGTGTGTGTGTTTTTTTCTGTTCCACAGTGGTGTTCTCTTCTTCTGTTCCACAGTAGTGTTCTCTTCTTCATGTTTAATGGCGGTTGTGCAACCAGCTTCTATGGAGCATTACTGCCACCAACTGGACTGCAGTGTTGGTCAGGAGGCTAACATCCCCAAAACCAAATAAAAAAAAAAACAGCCGTTGATTCATATCCTGTGCAGTAATCCTGTAGTCTTCAGATATTCATAAAAGTATTTGAAGCAGATCCTACCAGACCCTAGCTGAAGTATGTTCTGGAAGCTGACGGCTACTCGTCTCCCCTGCAGCTGACTGGACAGTAGTTATCTATGCTGTTGGTACTTTGGACACTGTAGAAGAACATGTTCCAGGGTCTCCTGATTGTCACCACAGTCGCAGGTTCCGTCGGCATGTTTATTGATCTTAAACAGTGAGGTCTTCAGTCCCATGTGACCAAACCTCAATCTGGAGAACACATCCTCCTCCCTCTTGTTTCTGTGCGTGCACCTTCCCCTGCCAACAGTACGCTGAGTACGATAAAGGTGGCGCCCTGTGCGCCCAGCATTCCATAGATGCTGCCACTTGCTGATGCCTTTAGCTTTGATCAATCTCTTTAGTTCAGCTCTGCTGTGTCTTATGTCAAGATCTATAGTGGACTTCCCTGCTGCTTGTTTAGCAAACTCAGCCAGCTCATTTCCTCTGACCCCTATATGACCTGGGACCCATATAAATGCTGTGAGAGCTCCTGAGTTTGTGAGATTATTTGCCAAGGAAACTATGTCATATACAAGGTCTTGTCGAGTGTCAGACTGTACGTTTTTAAGGCTGAGTAACGCCGCACTTGAGTCTGATGCTATTACTGCATTCTTTATGTTATGATCAGTCACCCAGTGCAGTGCAGCCATATCGCCAGTAACTCTGCTGTGTATGTCAGTGCAACTGGCCTATAATTACATGGCTTCGTAGGATCTTTACCAGGCTTCTTGATGGGAATAATAACAGCCGTCTTCCACTCGACCGGAATCACTCCTGCCTCCCAAATTTTATTATACAGACTTAGCACCACATCCCTACCTCTACCAGTCAAGTTTCTCATCATAGAGTAGCAGATTCCTAATTTCCTCAGAGCTCTACTGAGCTCAGATCTGGAGAAATCCACATTAAGAGCATCAGTTGCCCCACCTTCATCCCCAAACTCAAATCGGTAAGACGTAACAGTGCCCTCTCTACTGCTTTTTTCTTCCTGGTTTAAATTATCCGTACTATGAACTTTAGGGAGTGTTCTTGCAATAACTTCTGCCTTCTCTCTATTGTCAGTAATTACTTTCTGGCCATCCGTCAGCACTGGGCACACATATGCTTTTCCATTCTCCTTCATTTTCCTGATCATTCCCCAGATTTTCCCCACTGGGGTCGTTTGGCCAATCAAGTTACAGAACTTCCTCCAATAGTCCTTTTTAGCATTCTTAACACTTTTCTGCACCATTGCCTGGGATTTCTTATAGTTAATCAGGTTTTGGAAGTTGTGTGTCCTTTTCAAAAGTCTAAACGTTCTATTTCTGTCTTTAATAACCTGCTTACACTCCGCTGTGCACCATGGAACAATTCTATTCAGCATTTTAGGCCTAGCTTTTGGGATTGCCAACGCAGCCGCAGTAAGTATACCATAGCTGATCTGTGTACTTAAATGATCAATATCCAGACTTGTATTCACCCTTAGCAACAATTCTTCACTGGCTGCCTTAAGTTTATCCCAGTCTGCCTTGTTAATAATCCACTTTTCCCCTCTCACCCCAGAATCTCATACAAACTGGACTCCTATCCGAGTTTCAACTGGATAATGGACACTTTGAAAAGTACTCTCCCTCAGGACGTCCCACTCACACTTATCAGCAATGTCTTTCATTACTATAATGAGGTCAATAGCTGATTCAGTAGCCCTTACTATATCCAACCTCGTACCTGTTCCATCATTCATACAGACGAGCTCTTTGTCTTCAATAAACTCTTCTAAGGTTCTTCCATTACCATCATCCCTCTCTCCCCATAGTATGTTGTGGGCCTTAAAATCTCCACACCAGACAACCTTCCCTCGAACTTCCTTCCACATCTTCTCCAGCTGCTCTAACTCCAATCTCCTGCATGGATTGTAAAAGTTTATAATGGTCAGATTCCCTCCGGTTAGCCACACCTCCACAGTAACACATTCCAAGTCCTCTCCCCTGTACCCCCTTGTATGAAGGTGATCACCCCACCCCTACCACCACCACCACCTTTACCCTCTTTCCAATCCAATCTCACAGCTGTGTATTCTTCAATTGTAAACTCCAGCTTTGGTATCAACCACGTTTCTTGAACACATATGACATCTGTGCGGACATTTAAATTCTCTATAAACTCTTTAAATTCCTCGCATTCCACTGCAATAAAATGAAAACCATCAGGGTGAACCAACCCATGCATGAGATTGAGATTTCTAGATGTCGTCATTTTAAAATACCCCTCACTGTTTCCCAAAGAAAACCCATTATATCCAAGTACTTCTCAGCTGCCTTGACTATAATTTTATTTTTTTCAGTCTGGCTTGTAGTCTGCGCTGAACAGTTAACCCTCTGGGGTCCGAGGACATTTTTTGGACAGTTCACTCGCCTGGCATAAATGTTTTATTATTGCTGTTAACAGCTCTCCCTGCATCCCACAATCAAGTTTTATGTCTCTTTTTTCAAGACAACCTGTGCTTTCATAATATATTTGTTTTTGTTGTGTTTTATAAGTGTAATAAAGGTTTACAATCAGAAATAAGAAATGAAAACATAAAGCGGAAAAATAATTTTCCACACACATTTATTCAAAACACACAGCGAACTATAAAAAACTGTTTTGACACTTTATAAAGGTCATTTGGAGGTATTGTGTGAAAGTCTGTACAACAAAAAGGATCAAACAATAAACACAAATGCACATTTTGAACAATATACTAAATGGTCTATGTGTTTTGTTTGTCAGCATCTCAAAGCAATTTCTGTCTGCTATTACACAAATGTTACATCACAAACTTCTACTGTGTTTTGGAGTGTTCTGTGCTGCTCCTAAAGCAGCTTTCATTCACACTTTGGCTCCTTACAGTCTGAGGAGCGGCCCTCCCCCTCACTCCATTGATATGGTAAACAGTGTTTTACGCCAAGAAAGCAACAGAGTTATACAGTAACATTCACATGCAAACTAGTGGAGCAATCCTGATAGTTACACACTCTTTGTGTGAGCACGTGAGATTGTCATCAGAGGCTCTCCGTCTGCTCCTGCTTTCACTGATCGCTGTGCATAATGGCGCAGGGCGCATTGGAGCCCAAAAGTACTCTTCTGACACCAGTACCGGTGCTGGCACCGCCTTTGTAGGACTGACCTGCTTCACAGCCTCTGCATAAGATAGACCCTGAGTCACTCGGACTCTCTGCACCTCCTGCATCCTCTTGCTCACCTCGCACCCTCGGTACTCTGAGCTGTGTTCACTTCCACAGTTGCTCCATTTCAGTTTAGCCTCTGCGCCGCAGTGCCCATATTCATGCTCACCACTACATTTACTGCATCGGTGCTTCCCTTTACAAACAGCCGCAATGTGCCCAAATTTCTGGCACTTGAAACACCGAAGAGGTGGTGGGATGTAAACCCTCACAGGATAACACATCCACCCAATGAACACCCTGTCTGGAGGTTCTGCTTCGTCAAATGTCAGTACAAGTGAGAGACTGTCAGTTAACACTCCACTCAGATGTGCTTTCAACCATTTAGCATATTTTACCCTCACATTGGTGATGCTCTCTAACACACTGTCTATTGGTTCACTTAACGGGATGCCAGATATCACACCGTTCACCAGTTGCTTGTCAAAAACCACTGAACGCTTCACTTTGTAACTGTTCAGTTTAGTAACTTTGCTTTCTTTTGTTGTTCCCCATCCTTGCATGTTATCAACAGACACCCGTTTCTTAGTTTTTTTAGCATTCTTCACCTCCCCAAGCTCCTTGTGTAATGCTCTCATAAGGCCCATCGGACTCCAATCCGCAAATGTGGCTCCTTCCTGCATCAACTTAAACACTTTGTACTCCTCACTCCTTTCCGCCACACTAAATCTTTCGTCGTCATCACTTGCTCGACGCGTGTGATTCTTTTTCTGTTTAGTCCCCCTGTACTCAATCCATGGTTCAGAACTCCCGCTACCTTCCATCTCCTCACCCTCACTTCTTGACACATCAGTCCCAGGTCCCTGCTCCTGACCATCCACAGTCCAGGTGATGCCAACTGCCTCCACTCGTCCGTTGCTCGACACAGACATCCTCCCCAGTCCGCGGCTCTTCCAGCCAAGACTAGCAAAACTGTCTCTACTTCGCACTTTCAAGCACCTCCAGTACCCTCGACAAAGATTTCACCTGTTCCACAGTGTGCGTTTAGTGATGTTAAGCTCGAGTCAGTCTGCTCGACACAGCATCGAGCTTTCTGAATCTGAAGTGTCGGTGAGCAGTGTTTCGAGCACGCCACCCATCACGTGACCAATGCGAGCGAGGCCTCGTTATGTCACGCCACATGTCGAGCTTCGCGGGAAATTCGAATAATCTGGGCGTTTCAAAACGTTAGCTTTTGGAAACCAATCGCATGCCCAGGATGCAGTAAACAGACTAACAGCCGAATGTGCATCTGCAGTTTGACAGGACAGGGCGCCATCTACATCACAGATAGTCTCTCATTTCATAAACTCTATTATTTTGTTACATACGAGGTCTGTTAGAAAAGTATCTGACCTTTTTATTTTTTTTCAAAAACCTGATGCATTTGAATCACGTGTGCATGAGCACAACACTGAACCTTCGTGCGCATGCGTGATTTTTTTCACGCCTGTCGGTTGCGTCATTTGCTTGTAAGCAGCCTTTGTGTGAGGATGGGTGGAGTCTCTTGTCGTTTTTTTCTTTGTAAGGAAATGGCGGAACGACTGGAGCAGCGCGACTGCATCAAATTTTGCCAGAAACTGGGCGACAGCCAGGTGGAAACCATTCGGATTATTCAGACGGCTTTCGGTGACGATCCTCTGGGCATCACACAGATTAAGGAGCGATACAACCGGTTTAAAGACGGCCACACGACGGTGGAGAGTGAGCCGCGCTCCAGGCGGCCATCAACATGCTGAAATGACCGGCTCATTCCAAAGTGAACGCTGTGGTGATGTGGGACCGTCGTGTGACTATCCGAAAATTGCGGAAGAGGTGACCATAAGCAATTTTTCAGCACATTCCACTGTGACAGAAGATTTTGCCATGAAAAGAGTTGCAGCGAAATTCATCGGCATGAAGCTGATGGCGCAGCAAAAGCGCCTCCGTGTTGAAGCCTCACAGGACATGTTGTGACATGCTCACCTCCACCACAATTTCTCAGATAGTCACACGACTGAAAAGCCACCGAAAGCCGTCTGAATCTTCCGAATGGTGCAAGAGCTGGGCGTGCCGATGAATTTCGCTGCAACTCTTTTCATGGCAAAATCTTCTGTCACAGTGGAATGTGCCGAAAAAGTGCTGATGTCCACCTCTTCCACAATTTCGCGGATAGTCACATGACGGTCCCACATCACCACAGCATTCACTTTGGAATGATCCAGTCATTTCAGCATGTAGATGGCCGGCCAGAGCGCGGCTCGCTCTCCACCGTTGTGCGGCCATCTTTAAACCAGTTGTACCGCTGCTTAATCTGAATGATGCCCATAGGATCGTCACCGAAAGCCGTCTGAATAATCAGAATGGTTTCCACCTGGCTGTCGCTCAGTTTCTGGCAAAATTTGATGCAGTCGCGCTGCTCCAGTTGTTCCGCCATTTCCTTACAAAGAAAAAACGCCAAGAGACTCCACCCATCCTCACACAAAGGCTGCTTACAAGCAAATGACGCAACCGACAGGCGTGAAAAAAATTACGCATGTGCACGAAGGTTCAAGGTTGGCTC